>NC_135615.1:1500000-1687500 GCF_053574225.1 Canis aureus | reverse complement strand
CCTGTCTGCTGATCTTATTCTATCCCAGGGAGCTTCTTTCTCTCTTTCCTTCATAGGAAAGTGCCCCACAGGTACCTCCTCTGAGGTCTGTTTGCCCCTCCTGGTACTCCCTCTGGAAGGAGCTCCCCTCCGGGAAAGTTCCTCATGAGGCCCTGGGCCCCTCACCATCTCCACCTGTCTGGTTCACACCCACCTGCCTGTGGACACCTCCTCCTCCTAACTACGCTAGCAGCCTAAACTTGCTGTGTCCAAAATGCAACAGCTTGCCTTTGCTCCTTCTACAACTCCATCCCAAAACTAAAACTAAAACATAAATAAACTGCCTCTTGCTTATTTTCCTTTCTGTAGCAGGGTGTCATTCTTTTCTGCACTACCCAAGCTTTAAATGCCACAGTTGCCTCCGGCTTACTTTTCTCCTGACTCCAGACTCTTTTTCCCTTACCCCATAAATATATGGTTCCTTCTTTTCTCACTATTCTCACTCTATTGTTATCCCTGTGTCAGAGCCTGGCCACCTATGACAGGGCACTGACCACTCACAGGCTTCTCTGCTGCCCTCACATCAGGCCTCTGAGTGTGCAGGGTGCACCTGGACTTAGAATCCATCTCCCTGTGGCCTTCTGACTCTCTGCTGGGTTACCAGAGAACTGCACCCTGGCTGCCTGGGTCCAGCCAGCTTCCTCCCCATGGATTCTACCCAGCAATCCTGGCCACCCTCCGTTCCCAGAAGGGGCCAGACAAAGGCTCAGGGAAGGCCGCAGTTGGACACACGCGCCTTGCAGGATCTCAGGTGTGGCCCTCCCTGACATAGGCCGGCGGTACTATCAACCACTGGATGGAAGCTCAGCAGAGGTGAGCTTTCCCTCCAACCTGATCCAGGAACCTAGCCCATGTAGGTGCAATGTCCTGAGGTCACCCATCTGCCAGGGGTTGGGATAGCAGGGGTCAGGGTAGCAGGCTGTGGCAAGGGAAGATACAGGGTTTGACTTCCTTACCACAAGCCAGGGCAGAAAACACAGGTGCAACAGCTGGTGGGAGAACCCGGAAGCTGGATGATGGGCTCTTGCCAAGTTTTGGAATGGGGCCCCCAGGCACCTATGGAGCTCAGAACGTGCCCTAAGAGTATCCTGCGCCCAAGGTTGCCTGGCCCTGTATATTATCCCTAAAACACCTCTTCACTCTAGGATCTCCTCACTTACTGGACAACCTCATGGACTGTCAAGCTGCAAGGGCTTTAAAACAAAATGTAAGCTTCTCCTTGCTCTGGACATGTGAACACCACCTACAGCATCTCCGCCCATCTCTGTCCTTCCTCCTGCTTGCCTACTTTTGCTCACACTGAGCTCCTGTTGGAAATGGTGGTCTCTGCCTCAACGCCACTGGATTCTACCTACCTGAATCCTGCTTGTCCTTCAAGGCTGGGTAGGTAAATAGCCCCTGCATGAAGTCTCCATGATTCCCAATGGGTGAGTTCTCTCTGAATTCTTCTGTTGCTCCTATACATTTAGCTTCTGTTGCCCTATGTTTTATCTGTTGCACATTGATTCTTTTCATTCTGAGGAGATTTTAAGTTCTCTGCGGGAAGTGCCTGGGTCTTAAAGATCTTTGACTACCACCAATCTCTAGCACAGTGCTTGCACACAGTGAGTCGCTGTCGGTTGTTAGAACGTGGACAAGGCATGGGGCACAGGCAGTCCAGGAAGTGCAAATACACGTAAGGGAGAGGAGGAGGGTGCATGGAACAGGTGGAAGTCAAGGAGGAGACTTCCTGGCAAGAGCTGGGGGCTTGAAAAAAAAAAAAAAGAGCTGGGGGCTTGGGAGGTAAGTTGAGCATATCCAAAAGTCCCACGTCACCAGATCTAATGACCATGTCGGAACAGTTCTCAAATCCTCAGCACAATTTTGCATCCCCACTCCAGTAGCCCCCAGGTGCTGTTTTCAAACATTGAGCACCCTAATTGTATCTCACTGTTCGTTTGAAATGTAATTTGCAAATCCAGCTACCGCTTCAGAGCCTGGGTCCTGGCGAGTGCCTGTGACTGATTCAGACAAGGCTATGTGAGGACAGCCTCCTTCCCCCATCTCTCAGGAGGGGCTGCTGTGCCACCATTTTACATAATATTTTGGGTAGAGTGTTCAGTTTCTTTTCTGTGATTCTGGTCAGACGGAGAAGATCTGAGCTCAGTGTGCAGAAAAGGGCATAGGATCTGTAATTTTCTTTAAAATGGTTCTTGGCCAGAGCCCTTGTCTAATTTGTATGATGCATTGCTTGACAATGTTACAAAACCCATGCTGGCCTCCGAGGCTAATTTATGGAAATGACAAACATGCATGGATTGGATTTTTTTTTATACCATAAAATCGTTTGACGTTTTGAATTTTTGTTGGCTTTTCAGTTACCAAGGGATGAGTGAGCCCAGAAACTTCCTAACATTCCCATACATCAGAATCTTGTTAATCTTTTGGTGGTCTGTGAGTCCAAAGGCAGCAGAGCCTTTGAAAATGCCTCCTGCATTCTGTTCCACATTGCATTTCAAAGTTTCTTTTTGATGATTTTATTTTTGGAGGACCTTCAGAATCCTGTTTGCGAGTTGGCTATTTTGTTCACCTTGCTTGATATTTCACTAACATCTCAATAGACGGTACTTTCAGCCAAAAGTACCCTGGACTCATACATCAAAGAAATACTTAATGAAAGAACATTAAATCAGTCTTCAGGGTCTGACTTAAATCACTAGAAACACATTTACACTGTAAAAAATTTAACTGAAAGGATTTTCTCTTTTTTCAAAAATATATCTAGTCATCTGATTCTAAGTATATTCAAAATCCAAGGTCATCTTTATAATAAAGCAAATAGCTACTGATTTGCTGAGCTTTGATGATAAATTCCATTTTTTCTCTAGGTACATAAACCACCAAGGATTTGTCTATTAGGCAATAAGGATAATGCACTGGGTTTTGCCTTGATTTAATATGTAAGTAATTGCTACCTGAGATAATGTTTAAATAGGTCCTAGATACTCCTTTCATTCCAAGAAAGGTAGCCTATCACGTGTTTCTGTGTAAGTGAATAGGTTTCTAAATAATAAAAATACATTTTGCCTCTTTAATTAATCCCTCTTGCATCCTAGAGACCATAGAAAAGAAAGCAAAAACATTTCTCAAAGTCTTATATTATTCTCTCACCCTCTCCTTAAAAACTTCAATCAATTTATTCCTGAAATCTTTCTTATAGTTAAAGTATGAAAAAAAAAAGTATGGAATATCTTACTTTTTTTCATTCATTCATTCATTCATTCATTCCACAGACATTTTCCCTAAGAATTCTAATTTCTCCATTCCAATTTTGGCTTTGCAAGCAAGCCTGCTATTTATTTCTGGTACTGCTTGATGTCTCTCAACTTAATCCTCAAATAATTATATTCAAACACCCAAAGAGCACAAATCTAGCAGCCTAACTAAATCAAATTCTAAATCACTAGTTATTCATGTTAATGGTTATAATGAGCTTTTAAAGCATAATTTATCATTATTTAACATGCCAGAAAAGGAGTTTGGTGTTTCTTTTCCTCATGAAATTTCAAAAATCACTAGGACACCAGACACTTTTGGCTGATCTGTGGGTGAAACAGGGCAGCGGTCCTCACTTCCCATAACGTATCACCCTCTTTCTCATTCAGTGTTCTTAGGTAGAGATGAAACAGCAACAGAGGATCAAATGACTATATCCTTTCCATTTTTTCCGTATTTTGCCCACACATTCACATAGGTCTAATTGGCAAGATAATAAATATAATGATCATTTTCTGAAAGGAAAACCTGTGATATTCTGGGTAGTCTCCAAGTCTTTACAGACAAACACACACACACACGGACACACACACACACACACACACATTCAGGCACTATTACTACTCACTTATGACATTACCTCAACTGTCTATGCTGGGGAAACTGGGGGTGCCTATGTCGTCACTCTGCAGCATGTCAGCTCATCGGGACAATGAAAGCCTGGAAGTTAGGACTTTGTATTTGGCTTTGTTCTTCCTCCACAGAAGGATGCAAATAGCAGTGCTGTGACCAGGATCTGTACCCTCTTCACCACTTCCTTCCACTTACCCAGCCTCATTCAGGTCACTGCCAAACCCAAGCCTGAACAGAGAAGGGCCACAAACCCTGGCAGGTGGGCTCAGACCATAGTGAAACAACAGATGCAAAGGATTCAGTCATGATCCCTAAAGAATTCCCCATCTTAACGTGGCTTTTGTTACAGGACTGGACTAGGGTCCTTGGCCCAGCTACACTAGAAAAGAGACTGGACCCCAAATTTAAAGGCACAGGCAAGACTTTGGTGGGGTAAACAGCTGCCACCAAAGAGAGACACAGTTACAACAAAGGTATTAGACTGGCTCCCTGAACCATAGCCAACAAAAGGTTTAAAGGGGCTGAGGTGGGAAAGGAATGATACTTAAGGATGTAGGAGCAGGGAGTCCCAGGAAAGTGGGTGCACAAGTACAGTTGACAGAACATGCTCCAAGTGTGTTTTTAGTATTAAAAGGAGGAGGAAATTTAGTGAGTTAGTGAGAGGTCAAATTTGGCAACCAGCCTGTCTCAGATCCATTTGAACCAGTCTGGGCTGGCTCCTTGGTCCTGCTCTGCTCTGGATGAAAAGCAGGGCAAGAGCCAGCAGGGAATGCCCAGGGTGCTTGGGGCTGGATGCCAAGGTCCTTCCCTTTCTCTCTCCTGTTTCAGCCAGGGTTCCCATGTACTGGCCTCTAGGGTCAAACTTCTTATTTTCTTTAACCTCTCTTAAACCTTCCTTTACCTGCCATCTATCCCAGTCACTCTTCAAGAATTTCTCTCACTTCCTTTTCAGAAGAAGGTCTAGGATGGAGTATTGGAGTCCACTCTGCAGGTTCATCCCAACTTAGCCTCCTTTCCTCAATTACTGGTCTGAAAGGCAGTAACTATACCTGTGATTCTGGAAAGAATCTCCTTTTGGTATATCATCGATTCTCAATTGTAAACAACAATTAGTGGAAGGCTGTTTGGTATATGGGCATTTGTGAGGATCATCTAGCTATGGTGCTTTGTGATGCTATCTGGCCACTTGTAAAACATATTATCGAAGCCAAACACTATAACTGAAATTTCTCTTCATTCAGAATTAGCTGCCCTGCACTGAACACCAGTGACTCAGTGGGAACTTCTCTCTATCAATGTCAGAAGGTCTTTGGGATGTTCTTTTGGTTCTTTCCAATGTCATTCCAAAAAGCATTCCTTCAGTGCTATAATAGAGGCCTGATTTGGTATTCAACAACACAAAGACTTCTCTTTCCTTCCTGCCAACTTGAGACATCCTTATAGCTGTAAAGGACAAGAATATTCAGTAACTGCCAAGACTGAATGAATCAGCCTCCAAAGCCATAGTAAAAATAATGTAGGATATAACTGGCCAAGAAAACCCAGTACAAAACAATGGTCATTTTAAGTGTAAATTTCATGGCCTTCATGTTACAAAAGAAACAAACAAATTAGTAGAGACTTCAGCCCCAAGGAAATTAGCTTGGAATGTAGAAAGTGTGACAAACAAATCTAAAGATTTTTACAAAAATTGACATTTTTTTTAGCCAAAGCACAGTCTTGTATTTCATCAAACTTCTCCTTAGATCATAAAATGCTCCATTATGAATGTAGTGGAAACATGATGAACTATTGTTTTTGGCTTGTTTGCAATAAAGCAATAAAGTTGCCCTTTTCTTGGCTGTCATCTAGATTATCGTCATTATCCATGACATTGCGTGAACCTGAATTATCTTTAGTTTTGCTTTTGCAAACTAATAGTCATAAGAAAATCTCCCTTTTTACACTTAGTGAGTTAATTTATGTTTAATTTCTTTTTTGGTATGATCTCAATCCCTGGGGAAATGGAATTGAGGAACTCATAGGAGACTGACAAGGGCAAGGGGTTGTAGTTGGCAGGTAGAGGCATGATAAGACCCTGGTAAATCTATTAAAATTTTGGCTTAAATATCTTAAGTACCATTATCCTTTAAAATCTTTCCCAATACGGTGGTGGTAAGGAAAGAATTCCAAAATGGCAGCCAATTGAGTGGTCATTCCACTTCCTCTGATGACTCAGCACTATAGGACAACTATGCTCAGGAAGCTCAACAATTCTATCTGATGGATGTGTGAATAGCTCATCTGTCACTTGAGGAGAAGGATTTGGGCCACAGGAGCTAAACTGGTTCTCGTTAAGATAGCAACATATGTAATGAGACAAAAACCTTTAGTGTCTTGATATTCACCTTAGAGTACCAAGGCCAACCACTTTGGAGCCTTATCTCATTGTTTATGGCTTATAACACAGGTGGGGGCTTATGATAGCAGCAGAAATAGAAAATTATTATTAAAGACATTTCAAGGATCCCAGTCCCTTGCAAGTTTAGAATATGAAGCAAGCAAAAGGAGAAAGCTTCATGTTTGTCAAACAAAAAGCATCCTGATAGAGAAGAAACATGGAAAGCTTAATACCAAGTTAAGGCCAAAAACAATCAGAGCCGGTAATATTTCTTTTCAAGGAAGGAGATGGGGGAAATGTGGACAAACACTGCTAGCACGTAAAAAGTGACCTGGTTAATCCAGGACGTTCCAGGTGGAGGAGCAGTGCTTTCCCGTGCCCTGACTTCCCTCTGTCTGGGAGCCACTTTATTTTAAAAGATCAATTAGTTAAAACTTTAAAACACCGACAGTAAAACTGAGAGACCTACAGGGAAAAAGGTACACCTGTAAAATTGACCCCTAACCTTTCAAGTTCCTGGAGGATGAGAGGGGAGTAGTATAAGAGCCTCAAAGTAGATGCTAGTATGAGTACTGCAAGGGAGTCATTGAAATAGACCTTGGGGTGAGGGTGGGAGGATCCCAGAAATCATGCAATTGACTCTGATCTTAGTATATGTGCTGCCGAAGCGAGCACTTGACTCTGATCTTATAAAGGAGGAAAGAAAAGAGATTTGTTCAGAATCACAGAGTTATCAGAAGAACCTGAGTCTTCTATTTCCTGTATTATGTAGCACTACCTTTCCAGGACATGACTTTTTGAAGAATAATGAGGCTAATGGAATTAGATAACTCCTAACTCAATTTCTTGTTTCTCAGTGTGATCAGGAAGGGAAATATGAAGTCAGGATGTGTGTGACAACAAGATAGGACAGTTCAAAGGAGCCCAAGGGTAGACAGGGGCTCATGCTGATATCTATCAGGGAGGTGACTTCTCTTTGGGGTCTGGGAAATCTGCAGAGGTGTGCAAAAAGGCTGAGAAGTACAGGCAGGTGTGCAGGGAACAGCCACAAAAGTCCACAAGCAGGCCAGACCAACCTGTTCAGATATGGTGCTGAGAAATGGAATATATACTCAACCCAGCTCAAAGGCTCTTTGTATCCCAGTTTTATACACTTAGAAACACAAAAGACTATCCCAGAGACAGGCAGGCTTTTCAGGTCCTGATAAATGCTACTCACAGAAAATACTGGGTATATAGGCTTCTAAGAATGAGAATTTAAAGAAGCTATCAGCTTTCCCCAAATAACCAAATAAATGAGAATTAATTATTGAGAAGAATGTACGTATATATTATCTGGGTCCTTGGAAATAAATAACAAAACTAATTAGAACTAACTACTCTTCACCCAAAAAAGAGGGAAAAAAGGAAATTGACTATCTATACAAGCCACCGTATGGAGCCCAAGGTCAGAAAAGCCTCAGGCTTGAGTGAGGGACTGGATGTTGCTAGCACTCTCCATTTGTCCTGCCTGGTCTGTCCTGTAGATGCTTCATTCTTCCCTCCCTGCTTTCTGACTGTCACTGCCTGACTATCCACACTGGGCAGGAGGTGGCCATCCCCAAAGCTCCCAAATCCACAGGTCACAGTACGGCCACAAGCAGATTCTGATTGGCAGGACCAGGTCTCATGCCACATACCTGGAAAAGAGAATATGTTCATTCCAGCTCAATTTCAGAGTCCATCCCTGGCCTAAATGGCTATATCCAGGAAAAGTTCTCCCTCAGAGTGAGATGGTGTTGGGGGCTGAGCAGATGGTTTCCAGAAAAAGAAGTGGTCATAGGGTTCTGAGGCATCTAACATGTGCTCATTTCTGGAATTTAAAATTGGGGACCTCTAAGAACTTCCAGGCCAGGCCAGGTATTTTACAAATAAAGAACAGGAAGCTCCAAGAAGTGAAATGCTTGCCCAAATTTATAAAACACATATATTTCAAAGCCAGAATTAGTCCAAAGCCCTCCTATTCCTTCATTCATTCATTCAACTCATGTTGACCTACAACTTGTCAGCTTACCACATGTCAGGCCCCTGGCCAAGTAAGACTGTGTTGCACACCAGGCAGGATCTTCTCCTGCCTAGAGTGTACAGACATGTGGGGGAACAATCTCACACAAATAAATAAAGATATGACTCTAACCAGCACTAAAAAAGTAAAGAAACTAGATGGTGCCAATCCTTATTTTGCTGTTAGATGTCAACCAGGTCAAAAGAGTAGATCCCAGCATCAGCACTCAGAAGAGGAGTTTCATCTAAAATAAACTTTGACAGATGTGACATCACCAAGATGCCAAGAGAGGAGGTCTCTGACTGGCCTTCCTCCTATGGACACACTGAGTATTCAACTACCCACAGATCAGTTGTCCCTGAGAGAAACCTGGAACTAGTTGAATAACCCCTGTACATTGGAAGAGACAGAAAATGCCCACATCAAAACAGGTAGAAAAGGCTGAGACCCACTCTTGCCATAAACTACACCCAGGGCACAATGACATGCAATTGGGAGGGAACCCCCAACTCTCAGGTTCTCCTTGAGGACCAAAGGGTTTGGACCAGACATATAGTATCCTAACTTTTAAGGCTGCCACTCAAGAGACAGCCTCCCAAATGACAGACTCCCAAATCCCTAGCTCTGCAAGTCAAGAAGGCTTGCATTTACCAGTCCCACAGCTCTAGAGCAAAAAAAGAAGTTGTTAAATGGACACATGAGCACTCCCTTTGGCCACATCCCCTGCTCAGTGCAGAGGGGCAGGCAAAACACCCATCCCTCAGTTTCTCCCTGTAAGGGGTTTTGACTGCTTACTTTCCAAGCTGCTGCCTAAGGGTCCAGCTTCTAATCAGCCTATTTCTAGGTGTTAACTGGATCTTTCCCAGAGCCCAAAAGAGCTGGTGGGCACTTTCCCTGCTTTCTCCCTCTGGCTCATTTCAACAATAAAACCAAGTCTCTAGCTTCTCCTTGTAAGGAACTTGTCCACACATTTAGTGCCCCAACTTCCTAACTTTTGTGGCAGCCACCCAAGAGATGGGTCTACAAATTACCTACCTATGATGGCCAACAGGGCTCAGCATTCACAGGACCAGATCAAACAAACAAACAAACAAAAACAGATTTCAATGAATGTGAAAGTACTTCCTGCAACTATTCCCCCCACACACACCCGGGCTCAACATAAATACCAAATGGAAATCAAGAAAATGATCCCATTTACGATAGTATCAAAAGTATTCTTAAAATACTTAGTAATAAGTAAATAATTTAAACAAAGAAATGAAAGATGTATACACTGAAAACTATAAAACATGTTGGTAGAAATTAAGGAAGACACAAAGAAAATAAAAAGATATTCTGTGCTCATAGATTAGAAGAATTCATATTGTTAAAATATCCATCCTGCCTAAAGGAATCTACAGATTCAATGCAATTCCTAGCAAAATACCAATGGCATTTTTCACACAAATAGAAAAAATAACCTTAAGATTCTTATGAAACTACAAAAGACCCCAAATAGCCAAAGCAGTCTTGAGAAAGTACAAAGCTTGAGGCATCACACTTCCTGATTTCAAACCACGCAAGGACATCATAATGAAAACAAAGTGTGACATTGGCAGAAAAACAGACACGACAAACAGAATATAGAGCTCAGAAACAAACCCATGCATATTAGTCACTTAATTTTTGACAGGGATGCCAAGAACACACAGTGGGGAAAGGATAGTCTCTTTCATAAATGCAGTTGGGAAAACTAGATATTCACATGCAAAAGAATGAAACTGGTCCCCTATCTTATACCATAAATAAAAATCAACTCAAAATGGATTAAAGACTTGGACATAAGGCCTAAAACTCTAAAACTTCTAGAAGAAAACACAGGCAAGAAGCTCCATGACATTGGTATCAGCAATGTTTTTCTTTGGCTTTACACTAAAAGCAAAGGCAACAAAAGCAAAAATAAAAAATAAGACTACTTCAAACTTAAAAACTTCTACACAGCAAAGGAAATCATTGACAAAATGAAAAGACAACCTATGGAATGAGAGAAAGTATTTCCAAACCACATATCCAATAAGGAATTAATATCCAAAATTGATTTTAAAAAAAACTCATACAACTCAACAGCAAAGTAAATGAATAAATAAAAATTTTAAAATTAAAAATGGACAAAGTACCCGAATAGATATTTTTCCATTTTTCCAAGGAAGACACACATATGACCAACAGGTACATGAAAAGGTGCTCAGCATCACTAATCATCAGGAAAATGCAAATCAAAACCACTAGGAGATATCATCTCCCACCTGTTAGGATATCTATTATCAAAAAGGCAAGAGATAGTAAGTGTTGGTGAAGATGTGGAGAAGAGGAAATCCTTGCCCACCATGGGTGGAAATGGAAACTGGTACAGCCAGTATGGAAAACAGTATGAAGTTTCCTCAGGACATTAAAAATACAACTACCATACGATCCAGCAATCTCACTTCTGGGTATATAGCCAAAGGAAACAAAACCATTATCTTGAAAAGGTATTTGTACTCCCATGTTTGTTACAGCATTATTCACAATACCCAAGGTATAGACACAAACTAAGTTCCTGTCAATGTATGAATAAATAAATAAAATGTGATATATGCATGTATATACACAATGAAATATTATTCAGCCTTGAGAAGGAAGGAAATCCTGCCTTCTGTGCAAATATGGAGGACTAGAGAACATGATGTTAAGGGAAAAAATATTAAATATATATATTTAATATATATTATATATATATATAGAGAGAGAGTCCTTACAGAAAAAGAGAGTAGAAAAGTGGTTGCAAGCCTGCAGAGTAGGAAAAAATGGAGAGAAGTCGGTAAAAGGGTACAAACTTTGAGTTATAAGATGAATAAAGTCTAAGGATCTCATATATAATATGGTGACTAGAGTTGATAATACTGTAATGCGTAGTTGAAGTTTGCTAGGAAAGTGGAATTCAGGAGTTCCCACACACACAAAAGGTAAATATGTGAGGTGATGGATGCCTTAATTAACTCAATTGCCTTGGCATCCTTTAACAATGGATGTAATATGTTTCAAATCTCCACATTGTATAATCTATCCTAGAATTTCATTTGTAATAAAATCAACTTAGATGCTTTATAATTTTGTCAGTCAACATATCATATGTAGATACATTATGCTTTTATAGAATCTTGAAAAGTGGTTTAAAAACACCTCACCTGTCTCTATATCATAGCGCTCAAACCGTGATCATTTACCAGCAAAAAGCATTATATCGATAGTCCATTATTTTGCTTAATTGGCATTGGCTGAACATGTAGAAGCAATGAAAATATTTTGTCAACTCAGAATACAGTCTTTTTTCAAAGAGTCCTATAGTATAGGCTTCCTAGCTACTTCTCTTTCAGATGCTTTTGACTCCTTAAGTGAGACATTGTCATCAAAAGCGTAAAAGCCTATGAAAAATTAAAATGACTTTGGTTTGGCTAGAGCCTGAGCTGGAAGGGATAGCACCACATGTCTTCACTCCTCTTGTATGTATGGAACTATACTTTGAGATTTTTCTTTCCTTTTCTTCCCTTTTGATTAAAATCAAGTCAGTTTCAAAGTATCCAGATGCCGCACTTCTTAAGAAAGTACTCTTGATTTTTACGTGCCCTTCTCTCTCCTATTACAATGCAACACCTCTGTCTCTAAACAAGTGCCATTCCTAACCTTTCCTTCCATTCTGTGCAACACAAACTGAGTTGGGAAAAAAATAACCCCAAGATAGCATCCTTCTGTTTTTGCAGTTTTATATGATTATAACATGCTAGAAGTGTCACTACAATCATAGCAACAAATTATTTCAACAATCCTCACAAATGATGCTATTTATAGACAATTGGAGAAGTGTATTGAGGCTGAATCCACCTGGCAGAAAACCTGCTGAATGACTGTGCTGGAGCCTGGGGCTGGTCCTACCTGGCACCAGGTGATTAGATACGTCCTGTGAAAACAAGAGATTCCATGAGTCTTCATTCAAATGCAGAACATAAGAAATGGAATAAATAAAAGAGGACATTTAACTGATTATAGCTTGGCATTCGCTCTGCATTCTTTGTGTGCTAGGTACTTTTTTAAAAAATCACAATCGCTGCGTCAGTCTCTTTTAAGACTTAAAACTGAGTTTTCTATCAGGGGGATGTCAGAGTCAGAAGAGGTAAATGGTAAGAGAGAAATGTCTAGGTCAGCAGAAAGTATGAGATATCCACCAAGCTCGTATCTACAATCACTTATAGACTATTAAAGCTGGAAGGAATACAAAAGTTATTGTGGGCCATGCTGACTTTCCTCATGTCAGTGTAAGCAGGGGAAAAGGGTTTGCTGGAAGTACTTGTTAGCTATTGGATTTTCCCTCTTTTGTCTTTAGTTTCTTTCCTTTTATGGATTTTATATAGTTTTGCTTACCAAAGCTGTAAATTCAGAGGTGAATTAAATTCATCTAACCTATGAATGTGACTCTAACCTATACTGCTAGGATGCTTTGGCAGAAACTTCACTTTAGCTCAGGCTCTGGCTTAGGCTGAGGTTTAGAGAGGAAGGAAAATCATTTAATCAAAAATAATCCCTCAGTAAATCACAATGGGCTCCAACTTACCTGTGTTTTTGCATGTTGATTAATGAAGCTCTCTCCCTGGGTCATAAGTAGAGTTGACACTGCTGTCATTTGGACAGTGATGGGTAAGTAACTTCCCTTCTCTTCCCAAAAACCTGACCATGCCTCCCAGGAAAGGGTGAGGACCAGCTGAAGTAGCTGATAATGGCAGCCCTATGTTTGAATTTTTTTTTTCCTGCAAACAAAAAAGTGTCCCTAATTTTCCTAATCTCATTGTGAACGTCCATCTCTGTGTCATTAAATGTTCATCTAGAGTATTTTATACTTGATCATAGATTGCTTCTTTCCTACCTGTGTTACTCTGGTGTGCATTGTAGCTGAGTACTTGAAGGTAAATTTGCCATTAGTTGGCTATCATGTTGTGGAAGTGTACAAATAGAGTGAAGCTTAAAGCAGGGCAGGGCACAGAGAAGTTGGACTTTCAGGACTGTGCCACGGTGCTGAGAAAAGTGATCTGGGGACACACCTTATGGGTAAATGACAAGTGCCTCTAAGGCAGAAGAGAAAGCTTTCTGGAATGAATAGCTAATGGCTTTTTCTGATCCATGTGAAGGACCAACCCAGGTAGGAAAAATAATAACAACAGAACAAACACAATAACATGTGTATAATAGGGACTCAGTCACAGCTCCATTTGGGATGAATAAATATATGTTGATCATTAGAGTTTGAAGCTGATCCCAGAGCATGTTGCATTATAGCTACCTACGTGAAAGATAAGTGTTTGCACAGACAATAACTTTGAATGTTTAGATGGCGACAAAGCCACACCTAATAGTGTGGAGCTCAGGATGGGCTGGGGAAGACAATGCAATGTCACGGGTCACGTTTAAGGAAGAGGGTGATGAATTCTCTTCAGAAGCAGCAGGATGTTTCCTGGCACGCCACCTATGGGCTTTGCAAGAGAGCTCCAGATGGACGCTGAGAATAAGACACTAAACACAGCAACACCACGCTAGTTGGACAGCTACCTGACAGCATTGGAAGAAGTCTGCTGAAAGGGTCCCTTCATTAAGCTAATAATACACTGGCTTATGCGGTTAACTGAAGCCAAGGGCTGGGGATAATTTTACAAAAAGGAAAAAATTTAGCTGCCATGGTAACCTAGACAACGACAGATCTTCTGGATGTGACAGGATACCAGTCTGAATTATACAAAGTCACCATAAGCCCAGAAAGCAAAATGGATTTAATTAGTTGGTTAAGTCTGCAGCACAGGGAAAATGGCAACATTTGTCCTTTATTCTCTTTCCAAACTAACTACGTTTCACGAGGATGAGCGTTCCTAGAAAAGGAGCATTTTTTAGCTGAGCACATGGCAGCAAAATGATGCTTCACATGGGAAATCCCCAAATTTAAATTCCCTCAAGATTCCCAATCCACTTTAGTCATGACTACTTGAAGGATGCACAGAGAATAGGCTTTATTACATGTCATTTCTAAACACGGAGCCTTCAAATGTCCCTCCTCCTGGCCACAGATGCCAAGATTACTGCGTCCTAATTCTAAGTCTATTTTTTTTTAATTTTTTTTTAATTCTAAGTCTATTAAGATAACTTAACAGCACAGGAAACTTCTTCATCTTATTAATCAAAATATATTTGGTAATAACATATGACATTGTATTGGATATTAGATAAAGCAACCCATAACAGAGGAGAATCCCATAAACTAAGATCTATCATCCAAAAGAACCCCCATATTATGGTAGCTGGATCTAGGGTGACCTCAAAGGGTACTGAAAACCTTCCTGAAATGAGAGCACTTATGGGGCTGTGACACATATATTTTGCCTCCCTGCAATCCTCATTTCCTTGCTGTCTTAGCTGTGTTTTATATACTATTACCAATACACTATGATTATTACTACTATCAATTACTATTACTATTACATCTGCTTCTTAAACTCTTCCCCTTTAGTTTCCCTCACCTCCATCCTTGAGTATTCTCTGCCCCATCCACAGCTCTTTACAGGAGACCCCTTCTCCTCTGCCCTAACAGCAGTGTAGACTCCTCATCGCCCCTTTTTCCAATTTACCATTTGATATTTTCATGTTTCCCAAAGCATCCTTAAATATCTAAAGGTGAATTCTTCTCTCCTTTTCTTTATTTCCCCAGCTTTCTTTCAATGCTGTCATCGCCCTACCCAGGCTTGCAGTCAGAACTTCAGAATTGGTCACCTTCACGTCTCATGTCTCATCAATCACCAGGTCCTGTCGGTTCTTCCAGCAGATTCTCCCTCAAATCTGCCCACGTATTTTACACTTGGCCAGGTCGTACGAACTACACAGACGGTGGTCGCTCAGGCCTGCATGCCTTGGAGTATGTGCTTTCTGCAACTGTCATTAGGTGATTAGCAATAGCAACTCAACGTACTCTCAATAAAGGCAGATTGATTGTAAAGATTCAAAGAAATCTCATGGAACTTGAGGTGTGAAGCCAAGTCCAGCTGGCAGGCCTGGAGCTGCGAATGGGAGAAGTGCCAGGCACCAAGGGGGTGTTTCTCCTTACTCAAAAAAGAGAGGTGCTTCATTCCTTCAGTTTGCTTAAGGCCAAACTCTATTTACTCATCAACATGCAAATGACCTGCAGATATCAAGACCTACCAGCTCTACTTTCTGTCACCACTTGGCAACATGCCTGGGTTTCTTAGTTCAAAGTTCAAGGGAAAGAATAGAATGGACCAATTTACCTGTTTAACTGAGACCACACATGTGTTTAGTTGCTGGATCATGTGTGGGCTGCCCCCCGTTTCACGTAGCATGTGCCTACCCCTTAGGGAATTAGCCCTGACTCCAGAAGTGGGGGCTGTAAACACTGCTGCTGTTTTGAGAGACTGTGGGTGGAGGAAGGTCTTTAGAAGGGACTATGGGGATAGACAATGAAACAGTTCTTGTCAAAAGTGCTGTTTCCTAGAATACTCTTTCCCCACCCATCCACTCAGAACACTCCTCCTACTCATTCTTTGAAACCCAGGAAGGGGGTCACTCTTTTTGTTCCCCTATTTCACTCATTTTGCTCAGAGCCCCAAGCAGAAACAATCACAGCCAGCTCTGCACTGTTGCTCTTTCTTGGGCTCATACCTATTACTGCACGTAAATGACTAAGCTGTAATTATATATTTGTATGATTGGATTCCCCCACTGGACCAGGCATCTCTTAAGGACAGTTTTGAATTTTACTCATTGCAGTATTCCCAACATTGAACACAGTGTCTGGTGGTAAGTACTCAACAAATGTTTTGTTGACTGAGTGCTTTTAATATGCTAATTAATTAATTAATATTTATGAATGTTGTCTCCCAAGTCTGTTCTTTGCTTTAGGGAATTAATTGTATATAATTGAAAGGGCAGAAGTTGCAGTTAGAAGCAATGAATTAGAAGCATCTATAGAAATATGGACAAATCTTCAAAATATAGTCCTTAGTGAAAAATAGAAAGGAAGGGAAGATATATCATTAATATCATTTGCATGAATTAGAGATATATGCACACAAAATGTAATAATATTTAAGAACACATACAGAAAACAAATATGCAACAAATACACTGAAATTTTTCTCTCTGGAAAGAGGGTAATGGAAATAGGACATAAGAATTTTTTAAAGGGATACAGATAAATAAATAAAATAAGAAAGGGCTCTTGCACAGATCAAAGACGGTAATGTGCCTTGATCCAAGGAAAATGATTAACTCAACCATGTTCTTTGACTTTAGAATAAAAAATAACAAATGGAATGAACTTTAACATCATAAAAGTTTAAGTTCCTATAATAGCTCATATTTATTTGTTGGTGAATTGATACTGGGAAAATTATTTCATCTCCTTGCATCTTAGTTTCCCTATTTATAAAATTAGGATATCATTATCAACTTCATAGGGTTGCCTTAAAATTAAATTAGAAAATGTATATACAACACATGTCATACTCAATAAATGGATTTCTACACAGTCTCTCTGCCTGCATTTGCCTTTTGGTTCTTTCAGTTCAAATTTATCCACTACTACATTGATCTTTTGAAAACAAATACATCATGCCTCTACTCAAAGCTCTTTTATTCTTACCTGCTTCCTATATTACCTATTTCCCAATTTATTGGAAATTGGGTGGTTAGTGGTAGTAGGCAAGAGATGTTAGACATGATATCTTAAATCTCATCTGTGAGTTTAACACAGTGGGGGAAGAGGTGACTGAGGGAGACAATAGAAAGGTCAAGTACCACAGTTAGACCTGTAGTTGGCTACTGGAACACCAATCCCACTCCTGTAATAGTGATCCAGTGATCCACTAAGCAATGCTTAGCAACTTAAGGACATTCTTACCAACTTCCTTTCTTAAACCTTGAGCTCCAAGTAAACTGATTTTGTTAATATTCTCTCTGTAGGAGCATTGATATTTCCTGGTCTGTGACTTTATGGAAGATGTTCCACACTTGGAATGTCTTGTCCTTTGTCCCTCTTGTTTCAATATTGTCCATTCTTTAGGAACCACCTAAAACTCCATCTTCTGTAGAAAACTTCCATAGTTCACTTCAATTTTTGAATAAGCTCTCCTTTCAACATTGTCATACTTACTTGGCATTCTATACTACCTCCTCATAAGTTTGAGTCATCCGTTCAATCTGAATTATATTTATGTTGGTTGTATAGACTTTTATTCTTATGTTATCTTTGTGCCTAAACAGTGATTTGTGTGTAGTAAACCATCAAGAATATTTTTTTTATAAAGAAATCATTTCAATAGATTAAAATTACATCATTTTTAGGTGAGTTAATTGAAGATTGAAATCTCAACTTATTCAATCAGTAAGGAGACAGTAGGCAGAGGAAATAATCACATCTATGAGTCAATGACTACATTTGTTCTTTTAAATTTTGAGTTTTCCTGTCTTTTTCCTAATCCATAGAAGTTTATGGGGATATCATTTTGGGAAAAGACACAACCACAATGAAACTTAGTTTCAACGGTTGTAAAATGAAAGTGTTTGATTAGAACCTTCTTCAATCAAAATCTTACAGAAAAACCCAATCAACAATAACACACACACACACACACACACACACACACACACACACAGTTGCTGTGATCAAAGTTGGGGAGAATCTAAGATGTCCATCTTCTTGTCCTTTGTCCATTCACCAGTTTCTTGGAAGTAAAATTTGAAATCCCTAGAATGGAACCATTCTAAAGGCTCTCAGATACTTATTAGTTACTGTCTCCATAAATGAAGATAGAGAAATGTCCTCTTGCTTCTTTCATACCACCTTTCCAAGTGGCTGGCTTTCAAGATGGTACAAATTACTTAATAAGCCATTGAAAATAGTAGGAGATCCACCGCCTTCCCAAATTTCTATGAAGATCAAGTGAAATAACATAGGTTGAAAAAAAAAAACATAGGTTGAACTGTTTGCCAATAATAAATCTTAGCATAAAGGCATAGTGATATTATTCATATTTAGGTGGTGATTGTTGTTGTTTTTACCATTTTTATTACTAATTTGCAACACTACTTAAAGGTACTAGTTTTACTTAAAGATGAGGAAATAGGGGCTTAAAGAGGTTAACTAACCTGAAATCAGGCAAATTATAAATAATAGAGCAGTGATTCTAATCACAGGCTTTTCTTATCCAAAATCCATATTTTCACAACAGCATGTTGCCTTAAACTGAATTTAGAAAAGCTGTCTAAAGGAACAGTTTTGGGGGGGAAAATGTTTCTTTTAAACATTTTAAACACAACTTACAATGTCCTCCAGGACAAGAACCCTAACTAATATCTCTGAAGAGCTTGGAGTCAATCTTGTTTGATCCTTGGGGCCACCCTGAGACATGAGATGTGTTGGGGGGGTGGTAAAAATGTCAGAGGGAAACAAATTCCTGGTAGAATTTACCAGGAGCCAGAGATGAGTGCTTCTGGCATGAGTAAAACTCTGCTCCCTGGGCAAGATCCCTGGTTCCTGTTTGTCATCTCCTGCTCTTGGTAATGGCTAAACACATTTTTATGCTTGGTTTCTATGTACTCCCAAGCACATCCTAATAAACTGAACTTGGTTTCTCATAGATCTGACTAATACCTCTCCTGGATAAGACCTGTACATGTCCATGTACGTACTCACTGCTTTGTGGTATAAAACTTGTATGCTTGTTTTCCACCCTACCAACTCCAGGCCTATCAGGCATGACAAGTGAGACTTCGATGCTTTCTACATTACTCAGACAAAGTGACTTTCCCAAGATCATGGGAACAGAGAGATAAATTCAGTGACCAGACCCCAAATCTAGCTGTCTCTCCACTATATAGGTTTTGGATGAAGCTAAAAATGGCCTGCATATTACTACATTGCCATATCATCCCATTGGGAATATATGGGCTGTGGGGGAAATTTTTTTTTTCTTGGCAACCATGTGATTCTCCTATAATCAAACACTGAAAGTGTTTTATTCCATGTCCTCACAATCGACATGGGTGGTGATGCAAATGCAGCAGGTTTGGTTTTAAGAAATCTCTAGATGAGGGGGGAAAGGGAGTAGGTATTGGTGTATCCATTTGTTTGACTTCAGTTTATTTTCTTTTGTAAATCCTTTTTAAAATAATTAACTGGGCCCAATGAATGGGTCTTTCTTTTCTCTTTCCAACTGTCTTCTCCTTCCATAACCTCCTCTGGGATCCCAAAAACATCTATTCAGAGAAGAGAGCCTAAGAGACATAGAGGGTGCTGTGTTCTGGAGAGTCTTCAATACCTGCCTCCTCATATGGCTCTATGTGTATCAACCACTTTCCTTCCAGGGAGTGCTGGTATGAGCATTCAGGCCCAAGACAGAGAGTCCAAAACCTCTACTTAAAATCTCTGCCCTACTATTTTTTAGGGAATCTAACTCCTCCCTCTAAGTTTTCATTTTTGGCCTCAAAACTTCAAAAAAAAGAGACATGTCTTCAATTCATAAAAGCCAGTCATATTTGGTAAAGTATTAGTAAAAACTAAATAACTAAGCTGCAGCTCAACAAAATGTGTAATGTCATTAGTGACTTCCATGTAGAATTTCCATCAACTACATTGAGTCTAAAACTAATAAAAAAAAAAAAACTCTTTCAATTCACCAAATTTTAAATTTTGCATTTCAATTTAGGAGGAGAAACAGGAAATGAAGGAAGAAAGAAAGAAAATTATTACATTTCCAAATCTCTAAAAATGTTTAGTTTTTTTTAACTTGGTTTTCATTTTATTCAAATTAGTGTAGGCACTGCAAATAAAATTTTAGAATGTAGACAGAAGGTCTGTGAAGCATAAATTATAGGTGTTTTCCCAACTGGTTTATATAAAGGATTTGCTAGATCATAAAAATTTAATTCACTAAAACTCAATTCTTCTGAAAAAATAAACTACCTTGGTTTAAAGAATCATATTCATTCACTTTAAGGAATTTATATTGGGTACCGAGGATGTGCCAAGCATTGTGCTTAGTTAATACCATGAGAGACACAGATATACATATATTTCTGACATTGATATATAGGTCCACAATCTGGTATTTTGGCTGGAGTTATTTGAAAAAGAGAAGGAGAGGGAGGACAGAAAGATGTATCTATAACACTGGAATGCTGGGAAATCTAGTTTTGGGAAACATAATATATGTTGAATTTCCTCTGCTGCAATTTGGTTGCATATATCTTATTTATAAGATAAATATTTGTCTAGTTTATTTTATTTATTTATTGATGAGAGACACAAAGAGAGAGGCAGAGACATAGACAGAGGGAGAAGCAAGCTCCTCACAGGGAGCCCAGTGCAGGAATCGATCCCCAGGCTGGTCACACCCTAAGCAGAAGGCAGACACTGAACCGCTGAGCCACCCAGGTGCCCCAATATTTGTCTAGTTTTTAAGCACCAATGAAGACATGATAATGAATAATCCATAATCCCTGTCCTCAAGGAGTTTACAATTTTGCAATCAATTTGATTGATTTTTTTTTTTTCAAGAAAAAGGGGAGAGCTCTCTGTTCTCCAAAAATAAGAATGGAGAGTTCTGAATAGAGGAATAAGGGAAACAAAAGAATCAAGCAATATTTGGATTTTGTCAAAGGGGGATGATGTTAAAAAGACTAACAGTTAACTTATAAGAAACAAGCTCAACATAGAAGAAAACTAGACTGGGGGAAGCCAGTTTCTATTCATGGGCCAAGAATTGACTGTGGCTTGGATGGATGATATGATCCAAGAGGAATGTATAAGATTGGCCTTGTTGTTATTTCCTACCCATTTCTTCTCCCTTCCCCTCTATTCCCTTTCACTATTATTTATATTCCCCAAATGAATGAGAACATATAATGTTTGTCTCAGAAAGGGAGGCAGAACATGGAAGACTCCTAACTCTGGGAAACGAACTAGGGGTGGTGGAAGGGGAGGGGGGTGGGGGGTGAGGGTGACTGGGTGGCGGGCACTGAGGGGGGCACTTGACAGGATGAGCACTGGGTGTTATTCTGTATGTTGGCAAATTGAACACCAATAAAAAATAAATGTATTAAAAAAAAAAGAATGGCCTTGCTGTATTCACAAAGCTAAATACTTTATCCTTGATGCCTACATATTCTCCTCAATAGCAAACTGGTACCCATTTCTGGTTATAATGAGTGATTATATCCCCCCAAAAGAGGTTCCGAGTTCTAAAACTGAAGTTCAGAAGTAAGAATTCCAGAAGACACACTCATCTTGCCTCTTCACCTCAAGCAGAGAGTGCACAGCACCAGTCCTCCTTCTTAATATCAACAGGCAAAGCACTACTGAGGGGACTATATCATGTAATGGCAATAACCAATTTAGATCTTTAGTGACTTCCATCCTGCACTTTCTCCCTATGCAGAACATAGATGAAATAACGAACACATCAGAGATGAGGTAAGAAATTGAAATCATAAACTTGGACTTGAAGACTGTACTTTAGTGTAACATTTAAACTTTAGCATTAGAGATTTTCTACATACTCATAATATAAAAATAAGACCCAGCAAGCCTTTTAAAAATCTGGGTGAAAACTTTTTCATGAATTGACAGATTTGAAATAGAATCTATGATGACGTGCTCTCCTGAAAATTCATGAATCGTTTAGAAAAGAATTCCAAAAAACCACAGAAACTTAAGGCATTGATGTCACCTTAGGTCAATACCATAATTGATTATGGTATTCTCCTGGAAATTCTCTACTGGGAGAATCCATGGTAATTGGTGATTCTGTACTGGAGGCTAGGGGTTACCTCTTTCAATATTCCCCCCACATCATCCTTGACAATAACTGCGTGGGTAAGAATCTGTGTTACTCAACATTTCTTAAAGTAATTTGCAAATGGGATTCTATGTTTGCCTCCAAGAGTTGGAACAGGGTAATCTTAACAACAACAAAATTTAATTTGATCTAGGAAACACATGAGGGAATTTAGCCATTCAAATCAGGAAAAAAAAGGATAATAAGAAAGGAGGTTTCTCTTTCCCCTCACTTTCCTCAAAAATTTGAACTCCTGGTATGACTTTGCTCATTCTTTCACTTTTCAAACCCCCCCCCCCCATTCTCTGTTTCAAGTTTTTACCTTTTTCTTTAATTCCCCATTCTCCTTATTTAAAGCCAAATGTGGAATTCTTAAAAAGTCATGTTTTTTAAAAGAGAAATAAAATTTGTAGAGTACATACCAAAAACACCTACATTTCATAAATTATAAATCTGAGGCATAAGGAATTTAGTGACTTGCTTGAAGTCATACAGTGAACACATCAAAAAGCCAGGGACCCAACTTCTAGGAAGATTATAGTCAGATAGACATTGACTCTGGAGGCAGAATAATAATGAGACAATGCTTGGAGATTAGCTCCAAACCTGGTGTATAGTAAATACCTAATAAAAATCATCATCATAAGTTCCTGTCCTCAAAGATGTCAGGATGATAAGTGCTACAGAGAAAATTTTTAAAATATGTAGTAGGAGGAGAGCAGGGAGTAAGGAGGGCTGCTAACTTCATGGAGGGGGGTCCTGTATCAGTTCACAATAACTCTGCCCCCTGCCCCTGACATAGTCCTCTTTTATCCTGGTTCTTTGCTTTAAGATTTTTTTTTTCCTTATATCTATTACTTGGTCTGCTTCTTTGAATATTAAATGTTGACTATCCATTAAGATCAAAAATACCAGCTCTGTACTCAATAAAGAGAGGTGAATGACATGGATACAAAAATTACTTCAATAGACTGTGCAGAACTTAGCTTAATTTTTTCAAATATTAAAAAAAAATAGCTTTAAACTTTAAAAAAAAAAAAAAAACCCACCCTAAATTTCATTGAAGGCCTCTTAGGCTCTGCTCATTTGTCTCCGGATAGTTACAGAAAGGTGAAATGCATTCACCTAAAACAATCTTTTCAAAGAATCATCTCCTCTCCCAAACTCAACTCAACCAGACTCAAACCAGTGTCCCACTGACCTACTCTTATTTCTTTTGAGTATCCATCAAATATGATCACCCTCACCCCCACTGAATTGAAAAAGGAGTTAGAGTATTTAAGTAACAGAATTTGTATAGCAGTAGACATCTATTATTAAATTAATTTTTATCTGTGGAATAAAAGGGAAGTGTTTTGTGGCCATCTACTATCTTAAAAACCTTTATTTACATTTTAAAATAACTGAATACATGTTTTGGTAATTTCTCTTTCAGACTACTCTGCTGTAGTTAACACCTTTGACTCTAAAGCAGGAGAATACTGAGAGAGGCAAACCTTTAAAAGAAATTTTAATGCCACTCAGAAGTGGTCTAGTCAAACCTAAGGTGATGCCATGAAGTCTTGAGAAAGTCTTTGCTCTGAGACTGGTGGATTTGGGATGGGAGACAAACCAAGGTTTCTAGTACCAAGTGTGCTGGAATTTCCTATATGGTATTTGAAAAGAAACCCCTTCATTTTTCCAGGTCCCAGTTTCCTCACCTATAAAATGATGGGGTTATGTCAGCTGCCTCTAAGTTCAGTTTTAGGATTTTTTGAGACTTTTTGAGTCCATTTCCCTACCTAAATATCCTCCCTGTCTTGCTTTCTATTCCAATCTGACCAATCCCATCTCATAAATGGAAACATCACTCACTCAGGTGGTCACATGTGCCACCTGGAAGATGTCTTTTGTGCCTTTCTTTTTCTCACAATCCCAATTCAATCCATGAGTAAATGACTTCTCAACATACCCTGAATGTGGATCTTTCTCTCTGCTATAATTGCATTCTAATCCACCTTCCTTTCACTTCTCTCCTAACATATTTTCCTGTTCCTGCTTTTGCTCCAGTAAGGTTTATTCTCTACAGAGCACCTAGAGTGATCCCTTTAAAACATAAACCAACTCTTGTCCCTTCCCAGAACAAACTCATCCACAGGTTTCCCTTCAATCTCAGAATAGCTCGGGACATCCTGACTATACTCTGCAAAGGCCGACATGGGGAAGTCCTGGCTATCCTACCAACTATGACTGTCACCCTCCCTCCACCTATGGGTCCCCAACCACTCTGACCCCTTGTTGTTCCCACTCACAGCCTTTATACATGTAGCATATTTTTTTTACTGTTATCTTCCCATTAGAATGTGTAGTCCGTATGCATGTAGGGACTTGATGACAGAGAAAGTTGTGATGGCAAAATGCCACTGAGGATAGGAAAGGTATTTGAGAAGGGAATCCCAGCCAGAATGATTGCAGGGCAATCAGATATATCTTACAATATTTCAGTTCATTCACGGTCAGTGCCCACAACCAAAACCACTGCTGTGCCCATTTTGTCTTCCTGCTAAATCAGAATCCCCTCAAGCTGGAACCTTAGCTCACTGTATTATTGATTTCTAAATATCCCTACCATCCTTGAGCTTCTAGATCCATGGACAAAGAACAATGTACCTTTTAAGCAGCAGTTATTTCCTATAGGGTATAATTATAGTTATGAGCTTGCCATTCCTCCCACCACACACTCACAGACTCAGGCCCTGATGAGGAAAGAAAGCCATGTCCATGGAAGGGCTGCCATGATGATGGGGAATATGGATTGAGAGGCCAGACCTAATACCCTGTCCTCTGCACAGTGGGCTGGTAGAACAAGACTGGGGGAACCAGCCAGAGAAATAGGCACTGAAGCTTTAAATAGAGCCTGAAATTGAGCCCAGAAATGAGCTGGGTCTGAGCTGACAGTAGGCAGCAGATATCACTTGTTTTCCATAGCCACTGCCCTTGGGGACAGCCCAGTGACAGGAAAGGCAGATCTGTGAACTAGGGGCTGGCTTGCTTGGGAGATGCTCTCCAATGGTCCCATAGGCTGCATGGCCTGCGACAAGTTTATTCAGCTCTCTGGGTTGTAGTTTTCTTATCTACAAGATGAGGAAATTGTCCTAGATGAGATCTAAGATCCTTTAAAGTGGAAAATGTTATAGGCCTAAATCCAGAAAGATGCTGTTTACCTCTCACCCAAGAGATGAACGATGAAATCACTATTTTTGTCAATTGTTAAGCACAAATTAACTGTCCTATGAAGCAAATAGTTTTTCCGCTTCCTAGATGCGGTATTGTGTTTGCATCAAAAGCAAACATCACAAATTGACTCATTGAGCATGTATACAACTGAACACCACTGCGTGTGAGGATCCATGCAAGCACTCGGGCCTGGCCAGAGGCACAGAAGACAGCTCCTGTGGAAGGCTGCAGCCAGATAATAAAGGTTCTTGAGTCCCCCAGGGTTTTAAAGGAGGGAGGTATTGGATAGCATGGTTCAAAGGAGGCTCATTCTGGTGTCAGGGCCACCAGAGGGAGAAGAAGCAGATGGTGGGAAGGCCAGTAAGAAGGCTGCTGCAGGAGTGTGAGTGAAAGACCAAGCATAAAGATCTTCAAAGAGACCCAAGCATGCCACAGCTCAACACAGGGGGGCATTTCCTGGGCAGTGGGTCAGTGCCAGGGGTGGTTCCTCCACATGAGCTCTGCCACTGGCAGCTCCACCACCGCATGGACCCTCACCATGAGCAATGTTCAGCCAGCAGAAGATGAAAGAGCACAGATGCCCTCCTGCAGTGGGTTCTTAGCAACCACACCTGAGAGGAACGCATGTCATTTCTGTTCTGTGTCCAACGGCGTGGCCTGGATGACAGAGTAGACTCTGAGAAGAGCACATATTCCTTGATGTGCACAGGAAGACACAGGAAGAGAATGGATTTTGGAGAACTATTGGAAGTTTCTCCTATAAGATCTGAGCTGACAGAGTAGCAAAGAGGGTAAGATGGAGGAAGGATGGAATTAGGAGACATTTCTGAGATTTAATCAAAGAATGTGGTTAACACTTTGGAAGGAGTGAATGGGAATTCATAGGGAATGAAAGAAAGGTAGATATTTGGTGATGACTCTGAAATTTCTAATTCAGAAAACTGAAATTAAAAATATTGTCAACAAGATAGATTTTTTGGAGGGCAACTTAGTGTTATTCATCAAAATTTCAAATGGAGCATACCTTTCACACAAACATTCTACTCTAGGAACTTATTCTAAAGAAAAATTAACTCTCTCTCTCTCTCTCTCTCTCACACACACACACACACACACACGCACGCAAAGACATTTCCTGCAGCATAGCTTTCAATAATCAAAAAAAGGAAAACTAACTAAATGTCCATCAAGAGGATACAATATAATGAATTATAATATAGCCACAAAAGTGACAACCATTAAAAATTGCAAGGATAATCTATATGTATTGACAAGAAAAGATGTCTAAATTGTACTGTAACATTTAAGACGTTGCAGAATGATATATACAACTTCATTCTGGAATAAATATATGTATGCATATTCATTGAAGAAAACTCTAAAAGGATATACCAAAACCATTAATTTACTACTTTGAGAGTTATAAATTATTTAAATTTATGCTTATAGAGTTTCTGTCTTCACTTGGGTGATCAGGAAAATGTATAATTAGGGGTTTTATTATTTATCTATTTATCTTTCTATTATATTTATTTCTTAGAATCCATAAGGCTCTGCGTCTTTAGGTTTAGGGGAAGAGTTCAAATGTAAGCATATATGTGTGCATATGTGGATATGTGTGTTATTCTTTCTGCTCCTCCAAAACACTTTGTAACATCAGTAGCTTTCCCACTTTAAAAAAGAGAAAAGAGGCTCAGAGAAGCTAATATGCTTCTCCCAAATCACAAGCATTTATCTGAAAGATCTTTCCTCAGGCTTCATGGGAAATATGAAGGCCTTCCCACAAGCTTCCCACAGGCAGACATTAGTGGCGGCCTGGTGGGACAGGAGGGTGGGTGGAGTGGGCAGGGAGAGAAAGGCAATGAGCAAAATAAAGACGGCTGTGTCTTCTTTCTGAAGAACATGTTGAATGTCAGCTAAAATAACCCCTCTTCACTTTGCCTAGTTCTTATTTTCCTTTTCTCTCTCTGACTCGTCCACATTTTTCCCTCTGCTTCGCAAAAGAAATAAGAAGATGATAAAGAAAGGAGATATAAAAGCCAACAAACCTTTCAGTGGTTTTCTATATTCTGCAAATGTTGCCTTAGGACTTTTTGTTTTGTTTTTGTTTTTGTTTCTAAACACAAGCCTTTGAGAGATACAGGTCATATAATTTTGAAAACTTTGTACCCTGTCTCCTATAGAGACATAGTCATGCCCATAAAAGTCTATTACCAAGCTCTTGATCACAGGAACCACCTGAGAAATAAATGGCAATTGCTGAGTTTTTTTAGTTATATATTGATGCTACCAGTTAATTTCTGTTTTTTCTCTCCTTTCTTCTCAATTTAGTCATCTCTCTCAAATATGTTGAATGAAATAAATAAGGGTGTACAGGGACACCTAGGTGGCTCAGCAGTTTAGCGCCTGCCTTCAGCCTAGGGCATGTTCCTGGAATCCCGGAATCGAGTCCCACATTGGGCTCCCTGCATGGAGCCTGCTTCTCCTCTGCCTATGTCTCTGCCTCTCTCTGTGTGTGTCTCTCATGAACAAATAAATTAAATACTTTAAAAAAATAATAAATAAAAATAAATAAATAAGGGTGTTTTATTGTCTTATTTTTGATGAATCATAAAAGGATCCATAAAAAATATAAAAGCCATTTCACATGCAAAATATTTCACAAAAAATGAATCTAAAACATAAAGTATCACATATATTTGTGTCAGCTCAGAAGCCTGTTATTTCCATATAATAAGACATTCCATACGCTACACATGAAATCTGTTTCTTAGCTTATAGTCACCACACACACACACACACACACACACACACACACACACTGAGGGTTGGGGAGAGAGACTGATTTGGCTTAGCAAATATCACTAATAGTCAGTATTATTGCAAATTCATCCTTATTACTTTACTTATAAAAATAAATTTAAGTATATATTTAAGTAACAGGATGCTTTTGCTTTAATGTAACAGTAAGTTTGTTACAAAAATAGTCATTAGAATGCAGATGGTGAGACTTCTTTTCTAAATAAATTTAGCAACAATTACTAAAAATGGTTTATTAGGTTCTGTTTTAAATAAATGAAAATGATAAGCCTCAATGTGTGTAGGATAAGTCTGCATGATGCAGGTTTACTTGGAGCATAAGAATGTATAACTGCTTCAGAGTTGTTGCGATGTATTCAGATAAGAAGAAGGTACACTATTTTAATTTGTAATGAAATTCCTTATAATATGCTTTTCAAAAAATATTATTGTGAATATTTTAAATGGCTATCATTTCTAGGAATCTTCTTTAGCTTTCTCTGCCCTCAAGAAAATCAAATAAATTACACTAGACCAAGCATTAATTGGTTGCCAAGATTCATTTTTGTAAAAATAATTTGGAGTTATAGATGTTCATAAAAAGACTAATTGCAAAGTGGTTTAAATTATTGTTATTATGATTTAATTGTTCAAAACAATTTTCCCTTAGGAGTATTTTTTCCAAGGCATTTATTTCACTTTACCAAATGACCTTTCTATAATCAGCATACTTTGCCAAGCCAAAAAAGGAAATACGCAGAAATACTCCAGCATAGTTCACTCTCTTTTCTCTGTCTCTCTTTCTTTCTCTAGGAAAGACACCTTTGTATTAAAATAATTCAAAATTGTAGACACCTATTCTTAAAGTAATTAAAAAATGTAGACTCATAAAATTAAAAATAAAAGTTCCACCTTAATTTGATTAGGCTCATTTAGCTTTATATGAGAAATAAAAACATATTTTAAGGCAGGTTACTGAGTATTTAATATGAAAAGTAATGTGAAATGGTTTAAATATATTACATATGTTCCCATTGATATAAAATATAAAATGCAATACATAAATATAGAATGTGAATATATTTATCTTTATGTTTCTTTCACACAAATCTGAATTTTCAATGGAGTGTAGCATTTTGTATTTAAAGTCTTATTGGGAATCTTTGAAAGGCCCAAAAGATTTTCCTTTCCACAGAGTACAATTTAGTAGCATTCTCTTTCTGTGTACCATTCTCTTTCTGACTGGTACCCAAGCGTTTCAGTATTCAAAATATGTACAGAAAAAGAAATTCAACTCAGTGTATTTGCATCTGCCTTTGTGAAAAATTTTATTTGTCATCTAAGTTCACAAAGCGGAGGTGAAGATTGGAACCTTACAGTCTAGCCTGTTGCCCCTTCCTATCCACACATTGAGCACATGGTCCATGGGGTAAATATGAAGATGTAGGCCACTTGACCTTCCAATCTTACGAAGAACCTGCGTAAAGTAATAAAGGTGGGAAAGAGAATGGAGTTCATCTATAGATGATTAAACTCAACATTCTTTTATGGCTAAAAGCTGGGTGTATTTAAAATAGAATTTATTCTCGATCATAGATTGAGAGTTTCATCTGTATAATATTAAATAAGAAAAACACAGATTTATCAGATTCTCTTTTAAATCAAGTCTTGATCTCCAGTTTTCATATGGTATCAGAGGGTGGTGACCCTGTGTGGCCGTGGCAGGAACACGGAGGAAAAACAGAAGGTGAAAATGTATGCAGATGAAAAGATTTTGTTATGTATTGAATGTGTTCCTTCCCCCAAATTCATATGTTGAAGCCCTCACTTCCACCATGACCACATTTGAATATAAGACATTTAGGGAGTAATTAAGATTTTTAAAGGTCATATGGGCAGAATCCTATCCAATAGTGATGATGTCCTCAAAAGAACAGAAGGAGACACCAAAGATTGTTTCTCTCTGCTACGGCCCAGAGGAATTCCATGCGGAGACACCATGAGAAGGTGGCCAAGTGCAAGCCAGAAAAAAAAAGTCTCATTGGAAACCAACCCTCCCTCTTGGACTTCTAGCCTTCAGAACCATGAGAAAATTAATGTTTTGTTGTTTAAGTCACCCAGCCTGTGCTCTTCTGTTATGGAAGCCCAGAAAAGACAAATACAGGTTTAAAACAGGTTCCCATTCAAGTGAATGAAAAGTAAAAGATGGGAGTTAAAGGGCAGGAGCAATAACTGAGCAAGTTCCAGCAGAGACCAGAGACCATGGAGTCTTGAACAAAGATCACAGAACACACATAACTTTCATTGAATAAAGGTTCTAGAACCTTTTAGAACTTAAAGAATGTAATGAGCATTCTGACTTTTGGAAGGTACAGTCTTTTCAAAAAGCCATCAAATTTGGACCCATTCTCCTTAACCTCAGAAGAAGGAGCTCCTGTTCCAACACTAAACTTTCTGCTCGTGCTTAGGATTTCAAAACTTCTGACCCTCTAAAGACATTTTAGGCTTTCTCTTCATTACATTCCTGGTCAGGCCTCTCCTTGAGGTCTCTCCCCACCAGCACTCAGACCCACAGACCCTATGCCCTAGGCCTGAATTTTCAAGCCTCTTGTGACCCGTGAACCGTTTTCATAATGATCTAGCAAATCCTCTCCTTTAAAGTTTCTTCATGGTATAAAATGAAGAAATTTTAAGTTGAAAAAAAATTTAAATTTTACACCAGTGTATTGTTAAAAGTCATATTACAACACTCATTTAATATACTCTTCTATAATATTATTTCTCTATATAAAAATGTTTGGCTTTTTTCCTTTTGCTGTAAGACATAATATTATTTGCTTTAATTATGTAAGAAAAAGGAATGGTTTAGTAACAAATCTCAAAATGACACTACGCAATTTGGAGACTGATGTATATTAACATGTAGATTAAAATTTAATTACGTGTTACATCATCAGGATTTGACTATGTTAGTAGCTGATATTCAAAATCCCTGCATTTTGCAGTTTAAAAATCAACTGGTTCATTTATATAATTGTTAAGTTCTAATAATGATATGAAAGGAATTTTCAAGCTGTTATTTGTAAGCACTTTCCAAATAACGTAGTTTTATTAAATGAAAAGCCAAACTAGATATGATAACTACTGTATTTTCTTTCTCCTTTTCCACTTATTTTTTTAAGCGTCTGAAACATCTTGACGAGCTTTAAGAATTTTGATATATGACTTGTGGATCTGGTGAAGATCATGTTGAGGAAAATTTGCAGATATATTGCCACATGCTTCTCAATAACTTCTAACTTCAACATTCCTTACTTTATGCCTTAAACCAGATGCCCCTTTGTCAACCCCAATATGAGATTTAAAAAATCAGTTATAAACTATATGATGATTGAAACCAGTAGTGTTCAGCCAAGTGATAACGGTGCTTATTCCAGTCTCCAATTACTGCCATACTTCCCTATCGGGCGTTTATGGAGGATTCAGGCACAATGAGGCCATTGCTATTGCACAAATCCCTTGGACACCTTTGTGAATCTCTGGGTGTCCACAGATCACAAGTCAGAGCACATTGTTCTAGCCTCCTTTCTCTCAAATTTGAAGTTCTCAACCTGGAGCGAGCATGAGAATCAAATGAATGAATTGTTGAAGTGCAGACTGCTGGGCCCCAGAAAATCCAAACTTTCTGATTCAGTAAATCTGGAGGAACCCAACGAATTGCACCTCTAACGAGTTCTTAGATAATGCTGATGCAGCCAGTTCCAGAAGCCCACTGGAAGAAGCACTGCTCCATCATTCCGGATTATTTGTGTTTTCTGTTTGTATTCCCAGCTCCATGCCTGGAAATTTCCCTCCTGGAATGACTCCTCCAGCTCTTGGCACTCCCCACCCCATCCTCTGAGCTCTACCTGATGACACGTCAACTGTCCTTCAAGGCAAAATTTAGTGCAGCTTCCTCCAGCCAGCTTTTGGTTCTCCCCAGAGTTCTCCATGTTGTCCTCTCTGAGACAGTTAGGTGGATGCTTGCCCAGTATGCACACATTGAGTACAAACTATGAGCTAGGCCCCAAGGAGAATGTCCAGAACACAAAGACATGTAAGCTGCAGATCTTCCCTTTGAGGAGGCCCCATTGATGGATCTCATTCCCATTGACTAAGTTGAAAACTCCTGGATTTGGAAAAACTATGTCTTATTAATCTTTATATCCCCTAAAGAGCCTCATGACCATTTAGGCATTTAACAAGGTTACTTCTAATTTTAATTGACTCGTGAAAAATATTATTTACTCATTCAACAAATACTTATTAGATGTGCCATGATGAATGAGGCAGACCTAATCCCAACCCTTATAATAATACAGTCATGATGATTTATTAAGTGCTTATTATCTATCAGACACTATACTAAGGGCTTTATATTTATTAACTCATTTAAACCTCAAAACAAGTCTATACAATGGATACCATAATTACTTTAATTTTACATTGAGAAAGTCTGGGTAATCTGTACAAGGTCACACAATCAGGAAGAAAAGGAACCAGTCTTTAGAGCCCAGGCAATCTGGCCCTAGAGCTCATGCCATTTACCATGATACTATAGCTGAAGGAACCTATTTTATCAAGAGAGGTGGGCAGTAATGATGAATGAATTAAATACAATCCTAATATGTACTATGAATGAGAAGTACAAGATGCTATAATAGTATATGATGGGAGGGGAAAACCCAGTGTTTGGAGATGGTTAGGAAAGGCTTTCTTGAGTTATTAATTTCTAAGCCAAAACATAAAGTACAAACAGGAGTAAAGAAAGCAAAAGGGAGAAAGCGTCAATTGGTATTACAAGTCAAAGACAAGCCATGTATTTAGTTCAAAAGGAACTGAATGCTTATGTATAAGAAGATGCAGCTGAAGAGAACACCAGGGGCAGATCATTCAGACTCAGCCATCTGTTGAGGATTCTGAAATTTGCCCTAAGAACAATGAGAAACCACTGAAGTTGTCTATGTAAGGCAGTTGCATGATGGGATGGAAAGCAACAAATACAAATGTGGATAATGACTGGTAGACTACTGCTATAGACCAGGCAAGAGAGGAAGAGGGCTTATGTTATGGTGTTGGCAATGGAAAAAGTGAGAAATGAATAAACTTGACCAAGATTGAAGAGAGATGATAAAACTCATTGCTTCAGTGAATTTGAAGGCTGGGAGAATTGCTGATAAGGACTGTGATTTTTGTCATGCAGAGGGAAGTGACAGAGAGTGACTTTTAAACTGAAACCTGTGTGATAAAGAAGAACCAAAAATGTAGAGATCTAGGCAGGGAAGTTGCAGCCAGAGGTGAAAGCAAGTTCCAAAGCCCTGATGTGGGAATGAGCTTGATGTGTGTGGGGAAAAGGAAGATGGCAGTGGGGCTGGAGGGCAGTGGGAGAGGGAGGATGTGGAGGAGAGTAGGAAAGGAGCCTAGACCAGGATCATCACAACCTTCACAACCCAGCCAAGGCCGAGGGTTCAGAATTATTCTAAGGAAAATGGGAGCCACAGTAGAGCTTTAGACTACATAGAGATATACACACGTTTAAAAATTGTTTTAGCTGCTTTGTAGAGAATTGTTTCTAGAGAAGCCAGAGTATACAGAGGAAGACTTGCAAGAATCTATAATAATAGATCAGATGAGACATACTGGTGGCTTAAAATAGGAAAATGGAGAGAAGACAACAGAATCTAGATATATATTAGATGTCAATATGATGGAAGTAGCTAATGGATTGTACTTAGCAGCTAAAAGAACGTGGGTGTTTAGATTTTGGCCTGAACAATCCCATGGATGGTGGTATTTGCTACTGACTAATATGGGGTGTGCTGGGGAAAAACCTCTCAGGTGGGGGAATATCAAGCGTTCTGTGTCTGAGGTGTTGTTTCAAGCACCCAGCAGACTTTCCAGTAGAGTTACACTGACAATTAGATATGTGAGTTCAGGGCTCAGGACTAGGGTTACTGAGAGTACATTTGGAGTTGTTTGGTTTTTTTTTTTTAAGATTTTACTTATTTATTCATGAAAGACAGAGAGAGAGAGGCAGAGACACAGGCAGAGGGAGAAGCAGGCTCCATGCAGGGAGCCCGACATGGAACTCGATCGGATCCCAGGATCATGCCCTAGGCTGAAGGTGGAGCTAAATCGCTGAGCCACCGGGGCTGCCCACATTTGGAGTTTTATCTAAAGCCATGGGATTAAATAAGTTCACTGGGTGAAACAGGGAAAAGGAAGGGACATGACACTGAGAGCTCTGGGTCACCTCACCTTGTAGATGTTGGGCAGGCAGCAAAGAGTGTGGGAACCAGGAGAGTCAGGGGTAAATCAGCAGACTGTGCTGTCACAGAAGCCAAGAAAAGGAGAGAAAGGTCCAATGTGGGACAACTAAACAGTTAGAATGAGACAGGAGAAGTACCACTGCATACGGCCACCTGTAAGTCATTTTGATCTTGACCAGAGTGATGCCAGTAGAATGGTGGCAGTGATAGCATTATGGAATTGCAGTGAGGAGAAAAAGCAGAGGGAGTGATGCTGATTACTTCTGTCCTAAATTTAGTTGTGATGAAACCCAGGGGAGTGGCACGGTAGCTGGAGGGGATTCAGCATATTTGGGTACCAGTGAGAAAGAGTCAGTGAATATATTAATGATGTAACAGGGGGTAGGCTGAAAGAGAGAGAAAGAGAATAATTGTAGGACTAGGTCCTTGAGAAGGCCAAAGGAGGTGACAGAAGTAGAGGAGATGGATTTGGACAGAAACATGGATAGCTCATCAACTGAAACAAAAGAAGGACTACTCTATGGGTATGGATGGGTAGGTTGGCCACGATACAGATAGTAGTTGGGTTAGTAGATAAGGTGGAGGGAAGATGAATTAATTTACTTTCACTTTCTGCTTATATTTTTTCAATGAAGTATGAGTTGAGGTCATCAGCTGAGCAGAGAGGGTAATTGAATATAGATATTTAAAGTAGATAAAAAGGGGTGATATAGTCATTGAAGCAAGTGGAAAAAGAAAATACCAGGGGAAATAAAGCAGGGCTGTACAACAATGTCCAGTACAGATTGTGGTTATGAATTTAAGTGAGACCAGTCACCACAGTTATGTGATTTTTCCCCCAACATGGTTTAGCAGCTTTGAACATGAACAGATGGCTAATTGGCTGAAACAAAAGTGGAGATACACTAGGCAGGTGCAATGAGGGAAGAGAGGGGCAATGAAATGAGGGAAGTACTTGTCGTGATGGGCTGTGGAAATTAAGGTGGGTGAGCAGGGAAGGAAGAGAGGTCACTAGATTTGAGTTCTTGATAACATTTAAGAATCTCTGGTGGGAGGCACTAGGGCATGTGAGTTAGAAGGATAGGTTGTGGTGTCTCAAGAGGGTGATGTTTGAAACCAAGATAGCTTCTCTGGCATTGTAGCTCATAATCATTTATTTAAAGCTCCACTGCCCAGATGTATGCGCTATTCAGAATTCTTCAAATTTCCCAAAACATATGGGTATATGTGTCATATCTCAACGGGATACGGGGGCATCCTCCAATCAAGCACATTAATATTTCTGTAGCAAAGCCATGCATTTTCATTTGAAGTAGGATAACTAATGACTATTAATAGCCTAGGAACAAGTCAGATCAGGACATCTTGCCAAGTGAGTTGTCAGATCTGGTCAGCTTTGGCCTTCAAATGAGTAGCAAATAAATAAATGAATAATCAAACAAATGAAGGTGTCAGAACTATTTGATTTGGAGATTTCAAGGAAGAGATGATGAATACAATAGCCCTCTGTGCCCCAAGTCATTTGATTTTTAATTTTCTCTTTTCTTTTTCTCCAAGAAACTTTATTTCCCTGCCTAAGACAGCCATAATGCTCAAACAATAAGCATAATTTTAAATGTGCAATTTCTCTGAATGTCACACATGTTTACCATAGCTCATCCAGAGAAATAAAGTCTTACAAACAACCCATGAAACATATAACCTCCTATAAAAATACACGAACAAAAGTAGATCTGCTTCTGTTGTGGGGTGGGGGAAATTATCCCAGAGTATGCCTGCCTGGAGTTGCTCCACCCTCTGGTTTACATTCGTGGGGAGGATCCAGCCAATGGCTGTGCTTCACTCATCTATAGAGACACTGTCTCCCACCCCTTACCCCAAGCTAGTGAACTGTAATAAAAACCAGAATTGAGTGTGTTGGTAAATATACATTATGTTCTATTGTGAAACTGTGTAATTACTGTACTATATACATGCTGTACCAGACAGTGACTGAACAACTGAAGAATTAACCAAAGTCATGGCTAATCATGGACCAAATCCAGCAGGTAGAAGAACAAGACAACCCTGATATCTTGCCAAGGCCAGGGCTATAGATAACTGAGCTAGGCACTGGGTAAGTGAAAGAATTAGTTGAGTGAAAGTTCAGATTAGAAGGTTGATGGGGGTGACAAGTTTGTCCAGAACAATGTCTTAAATGGGTTGTTAAAACAAACAAACAAACACACAGGGGACATTAATATTATTTTATTAATCAATAAAAAGTTATATATACTTAAGTTTTATATATTGTATCAAGCAATGTTTCTATCCCAACATTTAGCAGTGTTTCATCATGTTGTTGAAAGTACCAACCTTCTTTTTTTCTTTTGTGGTTTACCGAGGTAAATCTGTTTTCTCTTAGGATAGTCTTGCTAACCTGACATCCCTGGCCTACGAGAATTTGCAAGAGTGGTCCATTAAGAATTTCATTTCTCCAAGATCCTGAGAAAACCATAAATTTAATTATGATAAAGCTAAGAAGATAATTCACCTTGCAAGTGTATTCCTGAGAAAGAGTGAGTGAAAGAAGAAAGGTAGAAAGATGCACATGTCCATGGAGTTCGTTCTACCAGGACAAAGTGTGGAGGTAGAATTAATGAAAATAGAGAGCAGAAATGGATGTCACTATCCAGTTTTGAGGCTCTTAAATGCTAGCCTGACAAATTGGAACTGAGTGAGTTTGCTTGCAAAGTTAACATGGAGGTTTTTGAATAAGACAATGGCATTATTAAATTTATATAGTTTTTTCCATAGAATTTAAACCACTTCACGTTCTTCTGAGTCATTAAATATGTCTGTGGCTTTAGGGTAACATCAAGTTAATTTGAGTCCTTGTCCTAGTTTTTACTGACTTCTAAGACCTGGAATCTATAAATTAAAGTCTGTCAGTGACTCAAACTCTCTAAACTTCATTTTACTTCTATGTAAGTGGGATAATAATTCTAATTTTATAAAGTCCCTGTGAGGATCAAATGAGAGAATATGTAAACCATATTGTGTAGTAGATGGTACAAAGTCAATGCTCATTATAAATCAGTTCTCCTCCCAGGCCTTCCATGGCTTCTAATAATTAGAATGATAACATCAGAAAGAAAATATCCCCCACGTACGCCTTTTCATTACTTCTTCATTCAATTTGAGAGACTTTTATTTGGCAACTTGCTAGACCTTAGGACACAAAGATGAATAAAATAAAGCTCTTTCTCTCAAGAATTCCATAGCCCAGTGAAGGAGGCAGAAACCACATCAATAAGCAGAACACAAAGTAAGGAGAATTAACAAAATACTGGGAGCTTTGAGGGCGGGAACTAATCCTAGCCAGTGGATCTGAAAAGATTGCACAGCATTGCTGATAGTTTAGCTAGGCTTTGAACAATAAGGAGGTAGACGTGTGAGCAAATCACATAGACATAAAGGGGGAGTTCCTAAAGCAAGAAGGCCAATAGGGTGCACTAATCCAATATGATTCAAGAAGGAATATGAGATTAGGTTATTAAGGAATATATTTATCCTACTGTGTGAGTTTTATCCTATAGACAAGGAGAAACCACAAAAGGTGTTCTGGTAGATTTGGTATTTTAGACAGTAGTGCAATAGGACGGACTGGAACCCCAGAGCAGGAATACCTCCAAAATCCAGAGACCTTCACCCTTCCAGTGTTGGTATCACAATGGAAACTGTAATCAAGATGAAGGGTTCAAGAAGAAGAAAAGTAGGGAGAAGTGGGCTGAGGCATAGGATGAAATTATTTGAGACCCCTTAGACTTGAACTGGCTGTGACCCAACCAAATAAAAATCTGAGTTTGAAGTTTAGTAGAAAGATCACTATGTGCTCAAGGAATTACAGATTATAGGTGAGGGCTGAAGCCAAGCATGTGACCAGGTTCAGCCATGAAAACTTGGAATGTAAAAGAAAGAGGGTTAAAGGTAGAATGATGGGGATCACAGTGTAAAACATCATGTAAAAAAAAGAAAGGACTGATATCAATCATACAGGGCACCTGGATGACTCAGTCCATAGAGCATGCAACTCTTATTCTCAGGGTCATGAGTTCAAGCCCCATGTTGAGATTACTTTAAAAAAAATGAAAATAAAATAAATAATACAAATGGAAAAGAACGAGGAAAAAGAATGTCTAGGAAGCCAATGGGGAAAGTCAGAAAAGACCTGTTTCTGTGTTCAGAAAGTAGGTCTAAACATATTTAGAGGCAAAATACATATATGTCTTTTTCCTTTATTTATTTTTGTATAAATATAATAAAATATGAATAAATGTATAGGCATTTACTACATAAAAAAACAAATATGTATAATAGGCATATATGTAGATAAAAAAAACATATTTTTAGTAGCCATTTAAAAACACAAGGTGAAGTGCTTATCTAGTTTTCCACATGTTATGTAATGGCTCCAAATAGAAAAATTTCCTGAAGGAAACATTAGTTTTTCTCATTCTTAGATGATCGCGAAGGCACCATTCAGTCTTCCTGTGTCCACTCTCTTTCCAATGAGCTCAGTCCTGTATACTGACACAAGACACATTTTCCTGAGACTGCCAAACTGCCACTTTCCTATTCAAAGAACTTTGAGTTACTCCTCATTGCTCACAGCATAAAGAATAAATTCTTTTCTTTGTCATGAATGATCCTTCATATGCAAGCAACAACTTCATGTCCTGTTAACTCTATTACATGAATCTTCTCTCTCTGGTTTATTCATTGTCCTCAAAGAAATCTTATACATCTAAGAGTTTCTTCATACTTAACCCAATTCCCTCTTACTCTACACTTAGAAACAAACAGAAATGCTGCCATGGAACTCCAGTGCATCCTTGAAGGTTTGGCTCAAGTCCCATTCCTACTAAAATCCACTCTGCTTTCTAGACCTTTTATAGTTTTTATTTGGTATTTATCAAGCCAGAGACCAGAGGACCTGAGCTGAGCCCCTAAATGACTGTGTGACTTTTGGAAATATCTCTGGCTCTGTTTTCTCATCTGTACAATGAGATAGTTTTCCAGATTCTCAAGCTCCAAAATAATTTTTGTGAGAGTAGGCATTAGATTCTACCAGGATACCTGGAGGCCAGCAAAGAGGAAGTCATGGCCACTATTGGTCAGGAGCCCATCCTGGCAGCACTCCACAAGAAGTCGGATCAAACCAGACAGACCCAAGATGGCAGATGCCATGACAGGAAATTTCTGACCAGGTTAGGAAGAAAAAGCATGAAGCCCTGCTTCTCACCTCAAGTAATGAATATTCCACTGCCTAGTTAATGACTAACAATGCAAGATAGAATCCCAACCCTCATGCCCCAAGGCATGCCACTGTCTCTCTCTCTCTCTCTCTCACCCACTTTCATATCTCCAGAGTGTACTTTTCGCTTTAATAAACTTTCCTGCTTGTGTTGCCATCTAGAACTCTGGGCACTTCCTTCAAGGTAGGCAGGGTCTATAGGCCCTGGGGCTTGGGGTCTTCACAGTTCACCCAGCAACAATTTGACCCTATATGCTGCAGTGTATGTTTAGCTAAAGAGATAGGAACAAAAAAAAAAAAACCCAAAACCATGACATGGGGTGTGCACACACACAATATCCCAGCAAGGAATGAAATTGAATATTTTCTCAAGTGAATGGGCTGATACTAGAACTTTGCCAATGAACTTGGGTTTGGCAAAGAATATATGTGTGGAATAAAATGTCAGTAACACAGTCATGAATCAGTTCAAGCGTTGGGCCAACATAAGCTATCAGGAATATCATCAACAAAATGAACTTAGGGTCCCTGTTGCCTGATTTTGATGACATCTTGAGACTCATCATCTATTCCCCTCTCATACACACTATTCCATTTTGAGGCGGAATATCCTCTCAAGCCTCTCTGGGTATACTAGTTATAGTTGCCATATTTTTTTAAGTTCTTTTTTCCTCCCTGAATTATGTCTCTTTCTTTTGTATCTATTTTTCTTTTCTGGTGTTTTGCATTCATGCTGTTGCATTTTCTCAAATGCTTAGTGATCCATGGTTAGCCCTTCAGACTTAAGTTGAAGGAACAAAATTTGTTTATGTGTCTGCTTTTTTTAACTGAACAGTAAGGTCTTTGAGGGAAAGGATTATGTTTTGCTACCTTTTTTTATTTTTTTGCTAAAACATTTTTACAAACTTTGTATGCAATATTAGAATGATAGTATTTAGAACATAATAACTTGACCTCTCTTTTCTATTCATACCATATTCGGAGTAAGGGTAACATGAAAAACCAATAAAGAAGACTGAATCAGTTATGAAATCTCATTCTGTAATCAAAAGTTGAATAAGTGGAGAGGTTTCACCTGAAAAAAAAGGAGGCAGAAGGAAGTAAAGGAAATGGGACATTAAAGGCAAATATCTGAATGAATTTGCATGACTGTTGTACAAATACCATCTACTATGATAGGCACTTGCCCTCTATCAGGCGCTTTCCTGAAAATTGAATGTGTAACTCTTCCAATCCTATGAGGTAGGTATTATTTTTTGCCCCATTTCACAGATGTGAGATCAAAAGGCAAAAGTATGAAGTACTTTGCCCAAAGCTGCACTGTTCATAATTGGCAAAGCTAAAATTTGTACCCAGGCTATTCCTAGAATAGTCATTTAATCTCTGTAGACCTAATTATCCTACATTAAGGGCTTTAGAATTTAGAAGTGAGTGAAATTTATTAGAATTTAGAATTTCAATTAGAAATTCAATTCAATTAGAATTTCCTAGAGATGAACTAATAGAATCAAGTGGCAGGGATGTCAAGAGGGCACGTTTGCAATGGCCCAGAAGTTAGGACTTCAAGATCTACTCCCAATCCAAGCGTCTCCGATGGCAAATTTATGCATATATATGTAATTGCCGTCGTCTCCAAATGCCATGTAAGATTCTGGGGATATGGATAATTACTTATCCTTTTCCATGTTCCATATTCTTCTCTCCATGCATTCTCTACACATAGTAAGCACAAATATTTGTTGTTTAATTTTGAAATACTTTCCACTGACTAGCCTTTTAGAATGAGGTCGATTATCTCTTCTCTGTGATGTTTAGCATGAAGGCAACAGAACAGATTGATGACTTCTAAAGCTCCCTTCCAGTGCTATGATTTGGTAGAGGACAAAAAAATAGACGGGAAAAAGCACCAACATCCTTATGTCCTTCTGTGGCACAGTTGGAGAGTGCTATGCCAGGGTTTCTGATTTTAAAGGTTGTTTTAAAAAAGAGAGAGAGAGATAAAATGGAGTTCTGAGCAAGTCCCAAAATGGCTTATTGATCATGGCATGCAGGTCTTCTAAACTCCATCCTGGATATATACAGGATATCAAATACATGTTGGGAAAAGGAGCTAACCTTTCTGATAGCCTCAAGGATATGTCAGATATAACAGCAAGCTATCTAAATATCCTAGACTACAACATTCCAGACAAGACAAGAGGAACAATCACAAAGATTTTACAAAACAATCGTCAGTAATGAGAACATATCTGACACACCATAGCAGGATTGGGGGTACTATTTCTTAAATGTCTCTCTAGGCTGTTTAAATCCATTTGAAATCATCATTTTGCCTCCAAACAATGACACTTTGACATTAAAAGTAGCACATTACAGGAATTTTTTTTTTTTTAATTTTTATTTATTTATGATAGTCACAGAGAGAGAGAGAGAGGCAGAGACATAGGCAGAGGGAGAAGCAGGCTCCATGCACCGGGAGCCTGATGTGGGATTCGATCCTGGGTCTCCAGGATCGCGCCCTGGGCCAAAGGCAGGCGCCAAACCGCTGCGCCACCCAGGGATCCCCAGGAATTTTAAAGTAAAAGTTACTGGGGTCACCTTGCAACTGACACTGTACTTGAATACATTATGTTATGTTTTTAAAGTATAAATGAAAGTGAAAAAATATTAGTGAGTCAAGAAAGGGAAGTATAAGATAATAATAACCCTTCAAACCTCATCTTGAAAATTTTAAAATAGTACATTGTATATAAATGCTTTTATCCAATAGCAAAAGCATAAAGACATGATTTGAGCAAAGAGAACCAGATGTTCTTGTGTTGAGAGAAAAGTGGAAGAGTGTACCTCAAAAGTCTTTGAAAGCATCAAATGATCCTATAATAGTGAGATACAGTTGCTTGTAAAGTTATATCCATCTTGACTAAAACAGTTCCTAACCTCCAGATAAACCATTTATAAATAAGAAGCAATTCTACTTACCTGTGACTCCCCCCTCCCCAAAATCACAAAGCTGCCCCTGGCCTCACTGATGACAGTTGTTCCCTCTGCCCCTCTTCTTCAAATGGATATTTTCAGCTGTTAGGGCTCTTCCTTCCAGGAATATGAGTATTGTTAGGGCCTCAACCAAGCCACTGCTTTAGAGCCCTACTATCTAGAAAATTCTCCTCAAAATCCCAGGAAAGGAATCCAGCTTCCAAAGCCTGGCTTTTGTGAGCTTTCCCCTATTGTTACTCTATTGACTTAGTATCCTTTTCCTTCTTTAATAATAACCAGCTCTCTCTTAAAAATAACCAGGTTTAGGATCATAAGGGGCCTCACAGCTCAGGGCTACCAATAATGAAAGTTCAGCTATGGGTGAGTTTAAAATGTCTTAGTGAACTGGCCTGTGGCTTATCTTTTATAACCTTGTCTCTGTGGGAGACTATGTACAACTCTAATCAATGAATTTTGAAACAGATATCTCGAGCATAGCCCATTCCTAGACTAGGGACCACCCATAATAATAATCACCCAAAATAAACAGCAGGAATTGAAATTACAGTATTGAAAATATTCCACCAGGGAAAGAAGAAGAACTAAGATATTGGGAATGTATATTAAATAATTGTAGCTATAGAAAGGGGAAATAAATTGGACACACACACACAAAAAAAGGCAAATTAAGGCTTTTGAGGTGAAACTACTAGCTGATAATGCTGTCATGGGAACCCTGACAAAATGCTTATTACACTGCAGTCTAACAGATCCTAGAATCCTCTGATGGTCTAGGAAGTCAAGTTATTGAAATCAGTGTCTTTTTATTTAGAATGCCTTCTCTGCTTTAGGCTAAAAAAATTTGTGAACACTAGATGGTAACCATAACCAAAAGAAAAAGAAAGCAAACAAATAAAAGAAATCACTCTCTTTTTTCTTCTTTCCAAATGAAAGCACCAGAAGAAACAGAAGAATCAAAGGCCATGGTACTAATCTAGTCAGAATTGAAAAGGACATAATAACGTGTAGAGTGCATGAACTTAACACCAAGAGGATTTGGAAGTCATTTGGCTTTGACTTAATACTGTAAAAGCGTTTATGCTTAATTATGGAAGCCCTTGGGGGCTCTTCCTTTTTCCCCTTTAAATGTGGGGAGTCATCACTAATGGAAATTACCTGGTTGTGAGATTAAGAAAGACAACGTACTGGACGCCAAAGAGAGGCCACATGGTTCTGACAAATTACAACCAAGTCTCTCTTTTAGGGCAGCAGGATATCACTCTGGGGGATTTTTCCATCAGCCAAAGTACACCTACCTGGATCTTTGTAGATGTGACCTTCAATTAAGGCAACGATTTCCTCATTACCCATTTTCCACAGGCTTATTTTACAGAGAAACTCCCAGGGAGCATGAAATAGGAAAACTCAGAAGGAACAAGAAAAAGGATTTTAAAATCAGGATAGGCATTGCAGCCTCAGGGGAAAAGGAGGAATGTTTTGGAAGCCCTTATAAAACTTTATTTTGTTTATATTGTTTTCCAAGGACAGCTTTTACTAAGGAATGTGGCTGTTCAAAATCACAGCACAGGTATGCTTTGTCAGATGGATGAAGCAGCTCTACTCTGATCCCCTCATGCTTTGGACCAGGATGACACTGAGGAATATTTTTATGTTAGCAACAAAACCTACCTCCTGGGCTTAATAATGTTGAGAATATTTGCTAGAGCCAATCACAGCTTAATCAGTATGAGCCCATCTAATATCACCATGAAGAACCAAAAATTGTCCCCAAGAAAATGCTCCTCTCTCAAAAGCATGGTATCAGGTAGGTAGAGCTTTCAACTCATGAGCAAGACTGCTCAATTAAGCTCAAGACTGGTTTGAAAAATAATATACCCTTGATATAGAAACTACCGGTTACATAAAAGGGCACCCACAAACCAAATGTGTTATCACTTGTCTTCAGCTGACCTCGTATTGGCAAGCCTCCATTATTCCTCTCCTGAAGGGAAGTGGGAACAAAGTAGCAAAAATCCAGTTGGGTGCATATTCTGCTTCCATTGATAAGGGTATCGAGAAAGGCAGAGCATTTGTAGTAGCACATGATCAGAGAAATGTAAAGACGAAAGCCATGCTTTAACCTGTGTTTTCTCAATAAACCTCTTTTTAAGTGTTTAATCTAGTTGACTCACAAAGATCCTTCATGAATTAAGTACTCCTAGTCCCAGCAGAATTGGAATACTGACTTGCCTTATACTTAGGGAAATCAGGCAAAGAGTTTTGGTGAGGGATGTTTGTGGTTTCTTATTTCACTTTCTCTTGTGATTTTTGTCATTCCCTGCCATTCCTCCAATAGTATTGGTTTTGCTATTTTATTTTATTTTATTTTAGTTTAGTTTAGTTTGTTTCGTTTTTATTCTTACTGAGAGCTGACAATATATACAGATAGACACAGGACATGGTCTCCAAGTTCATTTCAGAGCTCCATGGTTCATGTTAGGAACACAACTCAGTAAGAAAATACACTGAGAAGGTTTTAAACACCAGACCAGCAAAGGAGCCAGTCATTGTGAGCCACTCCATGAGATGTCCTTGTACACCACCCATACATTCCAGGTCTCACAGAATATTGGATGATGATACACCCACTTTTTTTTTAACTGCTCCCCTAAAATAGACTTATCCAGTGTTGCAACTGATAGGCCCTAAAAGATTACTGTATCCAACGCCTGTCTTTTATAGATGAAAACACTGGAAGCCCAGCAGGATGGAGTGATGTGTTTAGAACCATACAGAGTTGTGGTAAAATGGTAGTCTGGATGGCCTGGGTCTGGACTCTCAGCACAGTGCTCTGAAATTAAGTTGTGCTTTCCCAGGTGAGAGTCTCTCTGACATTGTTCCCATCTCCATTTATGCATGTATTCTTAAAAAATTTTTAAGGGTAATATTTTATTTAAAAAAAATAGTCTAGCACTAAAAATGTGTGTGTGCCTATTCCAAACATATCTCAATATAGCCAAGTAATTCTTTTGTTCCACGAGGCTTAACATACCTCAAGAAAACATACCACATACCAGATTGGCAGAAGAGCATACTGTTCCAAGTTCCTTTTGTGATGTGATTGCTGTTTTTTGAAAATTTCATGCCGGAGTCTACCAATCATGTCACTCTAAAAACTTTTAATTTGTTGAAGAAAACAAATTATTTTACAGGTGATTCTTAGGCCACGTCTTCATAGCAATTTCTCCAAAGTAAATATGCCCTCATTTCCTCCTGCAAGGCAGCTCCTCATTTTGGAACCCCTGTGCTGTATAGTCTGATATCAATGTGCACAGATTCCTTATTCATATCCTTATAAGGGTATCCTGGAAAGTTCCTTGCCTCTAAAACCTTCCCCCCTTGGATAGCATGGCCCCTGAAATCACACCATCCTATGGGTTAAGTCTTGTGCTGTTACAATGATCTATTATTTCTCGAAAGGCCTTTGTGAAGGAGCAAGGAAAAGAGAAATAAAATACAGGACATTCACTGAAAAGAAGGTGGGAGTTAAAAACAAATTCCTTCACCTGCTTTATCACACTACTGACAGCTAACCCCAGAGGAAGTTTGAAATAAAAACTATAGATTCATGCTATCTGCCACAGTTGGATATTTGGATAAAAATCAGAGAACAAAAAAACAAAAAAATCAGAAAACAAAGGGAAACCAAACAAATGCAACACACCGTCATCAACCATGATACAAACGAAGAACTAAAAGTTCCATACACTGTCACTCAAAAACAACAAACCATAACAAAAAGGGTTGTCTGCTGAACACTGGATACCTGTGGCTTCTTGTGACCCGGGGCTCCTTCCAATGTCCTCACAGGAACCGGAGACCTTGTCTTTCTTCTTGGAGACTGCCTCTTTGCATCCCATCTTTCAGGTGCCTTCACACTCTCCTTCCCACAGCCCTAGTGGGCCACTGACCTATGCTGGCTAACAAGAGGAACCCATCTCCTTTGACAGCTGACCCTTCCAGGAATGGGCACATAATCCAAGTGGAGCCATCTGGACTTGGATTGGAAGATAATATGGAAGATAATAACATACTTTGGAAGACAAGCTACCCTATCTCTGAACCTTTTCTCTAGAATCACAATCTAGAAGGAAGGAAGCTTTAAGCCGCCATTACCTTTGACACTGCCTGGAGAGTGCCTGCCAGAGAATGAAGCTAGCTCAGATGAAAACACATGTATCCTGATGACTGGCACCCATCAAACCTTTGGCCCAGCTGTGCCTGTGCTAGGTCCACACCTTGATTTCTCAATTGCAACCATTAAATCACCTTTTTTGTTTCAGCTAATCTGGACTGACAAATGACAACCCTATGACCCCTCATCATCTATCCTGGAATTTATGAGATGCTTCCTCTTATACATGACAGGAAAGTTGCTATCTTATATCTACATAATAAAGGATATCCACTTGACATGATTAGGACTTATATCAAATATATATATCAAAGCTAATCTGTCTCAGACAGTACCTGTTTGTTTAAAAACCCAAGGCAGAGGGGCACCTGGATGGCTCAGCGGTTGAGCATGTACCTTTGGCTCAGGTAGTGATCCCGGGATCCTGGGATGGAGTCCTGTATCAGGCTCTCCGCAAAAACCTGCTTCTCCCTCTGCTTATGCCTCTGCCTCTCTCTGTGTGTCTCTCATGAATAAATCAATAAAATCTTTAAGTAAATTAATAAACAAGAATACAAATTCAAGGCAGACAATTTCAAACCAAGGTCCAAAGAATCTTAAAAATCGATGAGATAGGAGTTTGCCTTGGCAGATGTTAAATTTGACTATGTTTGAGTAAATCTGAGTACAAGTTAAATTTGAGTATGTTTGACTACATCCAGTCCATGTCTCAACATAATTCCAAAGTCTGAGATATCACAAAGGAATTTAAAAATCCAGAAAAAGAACTACCATGGAGAAATATGTCTTTGCATACCAAACTAGAGACTAATAGTATAGTATAAATTTAAGATGCCATTTGACCTCATAAAACACAACCTAATGGATATTACCATGAGTTTTCAAAATAAAACAATTGTGTTAAACTTATTTTATAGCTTTACTTCAATATTCCTTAAGACAAAAACATAAATTCAAAACATTAGTGACCCACATTATTCTATCACAGAATTGATGCATAATCTTGCCAAATTTGAACTCCCAATGTATCTTGCTTGGTTCTTCTACCTGTGGCATAAGAGGGAGTAATGATGTGTTTAAAGGCTGGTGAGACCCAGGTCCACTTTGAACCTCTGAATGCAAATTATAAGTAGAAAGTTCTGATGGATGCTTTTTTTCTTTACATTTCAAAATGCAAACCTATATATTTTGTCTTATCACCTAACACTTAATAACTTTGCATCTCAACTTTCACATTTCTATTATTCTTAATTTCTACAACTAAAAGTTACACTGAAACAAATTGAGAAGAGAAAGTGCAGGAGTGTCTCTTTTACCAAATATTTTTCCTTCCTGTCTACATTGCTATTTATCATCCCTGCTGAGGTGTTTATAACATTTGCACAGGAGGAGAATGTGCCTGCAAAAGGTTACCTGCCCTATGAATAGTCTGAAGACTTTTCACAATACAAAAGTTCCAAAAAGGCCTGACTTGTTTTGCACGACTTCCTCAGGTCCTACAAATGCCTTTGATGTGGCATTAGGACATCTCCATTAAGGTAATGAATTTTGTAGCTGAAAACCACCCAGCAAGTATTAATTTTATCAATCCTTACACAGGAGGCAAGACACCTTGACAATCTGATAGTTTGTCATAATAAAGTAAAGGAAGAAGGATTTGTTGAAAATGATGCGCGCTGACAAATAGGCTACCCAACACATTTGACTGAACTTGAAAGTCAGAAAATTGTAGAACAACTCAAAGCAAGCAAAACAGTCACGTATGTATCTATGAACAGTGTGTCAATATTGTTGTTGAATCTTGACTTTACAAAATTGAAGAAATGTTTTAGTTTATTTCATATAGATTATCCAAACAAGCGAGTCTGTGGATGTCTGTGGGGGTGAATGAATATCTAAAATTCCTCTTTGGTCATCCCTAGAAGGACAAAGGGCAGAAAAGAGATTGGATGGGAGTGGAAGAGGTTATTGCAAAGAGTTATTTGGAGTGACACTTTTCTGTACATTAATGTACACATTCATTAATTTGTTATAAATAATAGAAAAATTCCTTTTTCTTTTTTTTTTTTTTTAAGATTTTATTTTATTCATGAGAGACACAGAGAGAGAGAGAGAGGCACAGAGACAGGCAGAGGGAGAAATAGGCTCCACGCAGGGAGCCTGATGTGGGACTTGATCCCAGGTCTCCAGGATCACACCCTGGGCTGCCGGCAGTGCCAAACCACTGAGCCACCCGGGCTGCCCAAAAAATTCCTTTTTCTTAAAGCATTATTGAGCACCTACTTTGAGTCACTAAAGCTGAAATAATGCCATTAATATTATATGACAATTTCAGGAGAAGTTAAGCAAATTTCTTTGTTCCATGAAATATTAGCCAATTTTTTCTAGGAAAATGTGTTCCTAGCCCAAATTTCCAACCTATAAAATTATCGAAACAACAGCAACAGTAACAGCTTCTCTGGTAGGCCTGCTTTTCGCCTCAATTACACTTCTCTCTGGAGACTTTCAATAATATCTCTCCCTCTCCCTCTTATCGCATGAGGCAAGAGAAAATGGGAGGGAGAAAATGCCCTCCCTCCCAGAAGGCAAACCTCCTTGCAATTATATACCCATCAGCTCCTCTTTCCCTACAGTTATGACAGAGGAGCTGTCCCGCTTCCAATCTAGGGGAAATCTGTCCTTCTGGTCTCTAGAGTATAGCTCGTCTTGCCTTCTCAAACAGTTTACATCCTGATTATCTTTTCTGTGACTTATTTTCAATATCTTCCCAATACTAGATTCTACCCATTGGTATTTAAGAATATTCAAGAGCATCCATCTTAAAAGCAAACAAAAAAGAAAAAAAATCAACTTCTCTCCACACTTCTTCCTTCCAGATCCATTGTCTGTCTCCTCCACCCTCAGTGGAAACTTTCAGACAGAATTATCTTTGCTCATTGTCCCTATTCCCTTACCTTCCACTCACCCACTAGCCCACTCTACTCCGACCTCTAGCCCTGTCCCTCCATCACTCCACTGAAAAGCCTCCTGTTAAAGTCCCTCTCAGTAACTATCTGGCACTATATCCAATTGCATTTCAGTCCTCATCCAACTTGGACTCTCAACAGCATTCAACTTGTCTGTCTAGCACTTCCTTTTAGAAAACTCCCTTCTACTCAACTTTTATGACAATATACTCTCCTGGTTTTCCTCCTACCTCTCCAGCTGCTCATTCTCAAGATCTTTTGTTGAATCATCCTGACAGTCCAGCCTTTAAATGTTCTTCATTGTTCTGTCTTGGCCTCTTTTTTCAATTCCCTTAGCAGTTTCATCCATTCCTTCCACTTTAATTAATAAATTATCATAGTTACTGCATTGTGATATCATGGTTTAATAAACCATGATATCATGGTTTATTAGCAACTCACAAATTTATATATCCAGTCCAAACCACTCCTCCGTATTCCTACCTCATTTGATTGTCTCAAAGACAATAAACACTAACCCTAGACCAAATCAAACTCATGATCATGCTTCTACACTAGTCTTCTAGTGTCCCTTGCCTATTTAAAGGTTATCACCACCACCCACGGGGTTATGAAAGCCACAACCTTAGATGTTGTCTTTGACCACATTCTCTCCTTCACTGGCATCCCCATCCCACTGTCTGACCTTGATGATACCTTCTAAATACACAGAAATACATCCTTTTCCAACCTCCACTGCTATGATCCTTGTTCATGTTCATAATTAGATTCTACCATAGTTATTTCCTAACTGGTATCTTCACTTCTTCCCTTGTTCTACTCATAACCCATTCTCCATGTAGCAGCTGGAGTCATCTGATAAGAAACAAAATAAAATTAAATTGTTAGGATAATTTGATAATTCTTAGCTGTGGGTTTGTGTTGCTTTGTTGTTTTAGTTTAAATTTTAAAACTAATTTTTACTATTTTTTTCAAAATTCCTTAAAATTTTACTTGTCTTTATAAAACCATGAGCAAATGCTAAGAGAGGGCTACTTCCATATTTGATTACTCCAATTATATTTTCTAGATTCTCCTACTTCAAAACAGTTCTTTGGAGATTTTGAATATGTTCTCACTAATGTTTTTAGTGGTGGTCTGATAAGTGTTTTTATTGGTTATTATTATCTTAATTTTCCTAATTAAAAAGTAATTAAATGAAAGCAGAATAATCTAAGATTATTCTTTCAGACAAATAATAATACAGTTTTCAAATTCTGGCCCTATCCTCTAACATCAAAAAATGTTTTGAATCCACTAACCCTATTCAAATTTTAACATTGTCTTCCTGCATCTTGTTATTATATGTGCTTTATTACAAAAACTTTGCATTATGACTTTGTTTTAAAAGGTTAGATGGTAGTATTTTCTCTACTATTTGAAGATTTTTTTTGATATTTATTTGTTTATTTTAGAGAGAGGAGAGAGCATGGAGAGGGGAGGGACCGAGGGAGAGGGAGAGAGAGCCTCAAGGTAAGTCTTGTTGAACAGGGAGCCCCACCCTGAGATTAGGACCTTAGCCCAAATCAAGAGTCTGCAGCTTAACAGACTGGGCAGAAGTATCATTCTTAATAGAATGATATTATATATATTAAGTATCATTCTTAATAGAATGATATTATATATATTTTTTTAAAAGTAGTAGTAGGAGTTCTGGTTGGCTCAGTCTGAAGACCATGTGACTCTTGACCTGAGGGGTTGTGAGTTCAAGCCCCACACTGGGTGTAGAGATTGCTAAATATAAATAAACTTTAAAAAATAATACTAAATTGATTTAAATTTCAATTTTTACTTTTTTCCAGTTTCATTTCTTCCATTCTTCCATTTCAAATGTAGGTTAGCTCCTACTAAAAATATGTTGTTTTATTGCTTTTCTGAAATATGTGGGTTTGATGCTTTAAAAAACTTGACTAGACTTGATATAGTTTTGAAATACCAACCTCAATCTCCATATTGCATCAACCTGAAATACTCTGAGGAAGTTAGTGGCTCAAATGGCCCTCTGGGAGCAATGGATCTCATCTTATTTCTGACAAATTTTATCTATGAGAGAGCTTGATGAGAGCTTGATGAAAAGAACCAAGCATTTACCACCCAGTCTATTCTTAATGGTGGGCAGCAATTGCAATCCTGCTCAGGAGGTCTGAGGGCCTTATTACCGCAGCAGCTCCTGTGTCTACGGGAGCTATGGGTCTGGGTATTGCCCACCCAGGGCCAGGGCCTGGCATTCTGGAAGTGTGCTGGGTGAATCTTCCCTTCAGTGGAACTGGGTCCTATCTAGCCTGGGGATTTGTGATGTCAGAAAGAGTGATGTGTTCGTGAGATCAAAATAAAATCAACCTAGGAACACTGCCAAATTCTTCCTCCGTCTATCACTTATTCTCATATAAAGGTCGATCTGTCTCCCTTGCTGGAAAATTGCGGAAATCTAAAACTGACCCTTTTCAGCACTTAGCGGAATCAAACGGCAGAGGAAAGAGGTTGTTAGCAAGGACAATTTGCTGTGCACCAGCCCACTAGCTGGCAATTATCAATCAGTGTGGTAGGGCCATTACTCGGTCCTGTGTAGAAACTAAGAAGTCTAGAAATGCCTCAGATCAGGTAAGATCAGAAAAATCAGAGGCAGGACTTAAATTTGATCCCCCGGCCTACCCGCCCCCCCGCCCCAGTACATAGGGCATGTCTTACTGGTCGGTTGGAGAAAGCCTGGCAAGAGTGCTCAGTCGGTGAGCAGGAAAGCAGACAAGGGGTCCCAGCGCGCAGACACTCTGGGGGAGCCCTTCCCCGGGAAGGGCGGAAGGGGGCCGGCGCGAGCGAGCTTGCAGAGCGGGGGCAGTCCCTCTCCGCGTGCACGATCCGGGGGCTTTATTTGCTAGCGTGGTGGGTCCAGGCTGGGAAATGCACACTCAGCAGGGAAACGGGAAGAGGGGTTGGCGGCAGTTTTAGAAAAACAATACAGCTCAAGTGTCCCGCGTGTGCCCCCTCGCTCACCCCGCCGAGGCGCAGTCGGGTCCCCGACCCCGGGGCCAGGGCAGCCTCCCAGTTGCCTAGGAAGAAGGCGGGTATCCGTGACTGAGGGCGCCCTGACCGTTGCCCACACCCCGACCCCTTCTCTGCCAACCCTCCAGGTTCTGGGACGCGCCTCTCTCGCTCCGAGCCTCCGACTGAGGTCGCTCGGGGTCACCCCCCGTCTGATGCCGCTCACCCCGCGCAGCAGCCGCGGCCTGGGGCTGGCGGGGTGCTCCGGGGCAGAGAGGACACCGGGAGGAGGCGACGTGCGCGCGTCGTTGCCCAGAGCCGGGGCTTCCCTCCGCCTCGCCGGCTCCTCGGGGTCTGCGCTGGGCGCGGCTGGCGCCCGGGTCTCCCTCCCGCCCCCGCCGGCCGCCGAGACCCGGACGTGGGCGGACGTGGGGCTGCCCGCGGCCCCGCCGCGCTGCCTTCCGCTGCAGCCCGGCATTTGATCCCCGGCCTCCAAGGGCGGCCCCCGCCGCCGCCACCCAGCGCCTCCTCGGGGTCCGAGGGCCGAGCCTGGGGAGCCCGGGGAGCCCGGGGAGGGAGAGGAGGCGCCTGGGGCAGGCCCGCTCTGGGCGCGGGGCCCGGGCCTCCAGCTCCGAGGCGGGGGCTCCCCGCGGGCCGGCGGGCGCCGAAAAGCTGGACCCGGGAGAGCGCGCGGCGAGCGCGGGGCCACCTCCGCACCTCCCCGGCGGCGCGTCCTCCCGCCCAGCCCGGCCCACGCGCCTCGGGCCGCCCCGCGTCCAGCCCCTGGTTCTGCCGCCAAAACCCTGGGCCAGAGCCTCCTCGCCGACAGTCCTAAGTGTCTTGCCAGCTCTTTGCGCCAGGTGGGAAGAAGGCTGTGTTTCAGGCTGTGTGCACACACGCCGGTCCCCAGGTGCAGTGACCTTTTCACCTTCCCCACAAACTCCTCGAGGGGGGCCGCTACGGGACGTGCCGCCTCAAGGGCCAGACCTGTGGCCGAAACCGGTTTGTCCTCGGATGCGTGTCTGCTATCCCTACCCACGGAGGCCTCCCGCAGCGGTTCCCGGAAAGCCCTGGGCGGGGGGGCTGGGGTCCCGCGGCCCACGGTGCGGCCGCGCGGGCGGGGGGTGGGGGTAGGCGCCGGGTGCCCGGCGTGACGGCCGCCTGGCCCGGGGCGCGCGCCGAGTGAGCCCTGCCGAGGGCCTCTGCCTCGCACTGTGCCCCCGCCCCGAGGAGCACCGCAGAGGGGCGCCCGGACCCCTGATCGCAAGCCCCCCTCCCCCAGCACCTGGGCTCGGTGGAGAACGAGGCTGGGCGGGGCGGGGCGACGGCCGCCCCCCAGCGGGAGGGCGCACCCCACGGCCCTGGGCGCTCCTCCGTCCCAGAGGGGCGGGCGCCTCATCTGGGTTAACAATGGGGCCCCCGCAGGGCGCCGGGCACCCGAGCACGACTGGCGGCCGGCCGCGCGCCCAGCAGCGGAGCCGGGAGGCCGAGCGCGGCCGCAGCCCAGCGGCGCCGGCGCCGGAGCGAGTGGCCTGGTGGGCTCGACGCGGCAGCGACAGCGACAGCGACAGCGACAGCGTCGGCCCTTGGCCGGCCCCGCGCGGCGCCTCCCGCTCCAGCCCGGCTCCCCCGGGTCTCCCCGGCCCTGCCCCGAGCGTCGGGGGCGCCTGCCGCTCTCCGGCCCGGGCCGACCCCGCTCCTCGCCGCGGCCGGCAGGGCTGGGAGTTGCGAGAAGCAGCGGCCGCCTCCCGGGCGGGATCCCGGAGAGACACCCCCGGCGAGCTGCGCCTCTCCCCGCGGGGCCCGGAGCGAGCAGGCGGGCGGCGGGAGGCTCGCCCGACCCGGCGGCTGGCGCGGACCTCGACGCCCCCCCCGCCCCGCGCACACACACGCACACACACACACACACACGCGCACACGCGCGCGCCCCGGGCGCAGGCTCCCAACGCCCCCTCCCCGCGGGGATCCTTCAGGGCCTCCGGGAGAGACGGACAGAAGGACGGGAAAAGCACACGGAGGGAAACTTGTTCCTCCCAGTCTCCTGTCAGGCAGTTATTGGCGAGCCCGTGAGGCAGGGGGAGGGCGGAAGCGAGGGAAGGGCTCCAGGAGGGGCGGGGGAGGCGGGGGGGCGGAGGCGGGGGTGCAGTTGCTGAAACTCCTGTCTCCCGCTCATCTTTCCGTTGCTCGCTCCTCTCCTTCGCGCAGACACCCCGGACCTCCCCTGGGCGCCAGCTCCTCGGCTCCAACCGGTCCAGAAACAAGCTTTTTTTTTTCCTTTCTGGAAATTGGCTTTGGTGTGTTTCCCCACCTCCCTTCTCCTCCCCCGTCGGCCCCCCCCCTTTTTTTTTTGAGACATGGCCCGGGCAGTGGCTCCTGGAAGAGGAACAAGTGTGGGAAAAGAGAGAGGAAACCGGAGCTAAATGACAGGATGCAGGCGACTTGAGACACAAAAAGAGAAGCGTTTCTCTCGGATCCAGGCACTGCCTCGCTGCTCCCTTCTCTCCGAGCCGGGCCGAGGATTTCGCGGCTCGAGGCGGAGCTGCGGCCGGCGGAGCGTGTGCATCGGCCCCTGCGCTACTTGCCCGCGCGTCCTCTGCCCGGGTGCGCGCCCGGGCCCGGCGGAGGGAGCATGGAGCGGGGGCCGCCGCTGCTGAGCGCCGCGCTGGCCGTGGCCGTCGCCGTCGCCCTGGCCGGCGCTTTCCGCAACGGTAAGTGACGGGCGGAGGCGCGCGTGCGGGCGCCGCGCCCGGGCTCCCGGGCTCCCGGGCTCCCGGGCTCCCGGCGGGGCTGCGGGCTCCGGCCCCCGCGCTGCCCGCGGGCCGCCGCCGTCCGGGCCCGGGAAACCGTCGTCCGGGGAGAGGAACAGAGAGACCAGACCCGTCGGCGGGGCAGGCGGACGCCGAGGCCGCCGCCTCGCTCCTGGACTTGGTGGCCTGGTGACGGGGCTTCCCCTGCCTCGGCTCCAAGGCAGAGCTGCCTGCCTTCTCAGATCAGCACCACCAATTATCTCAATAATGTTTCCTCCCAAAGGCAATTAGATGAGACTCCCTCTCAAAAATTTGATGGCTGCGGAAAGTTAATGAACACTTTACCGGGAGAACTTCCTGGCTCTTTTGCAGCTCTTCGACACCGCTTCCTCTGCTGGGTGCTGCGGCCGACGGCGGGTTTTTGATTGTGGGAACTCCCTCCCTCGCCTTTGCAAATCGCCCCTAATCTGCCTGAAGTATGAATGAAAGTTACACACTGTCAATAAAGGAATCTGATATATACAGTGTAAGACACCGGGATTTCTGAAAATCCCTAACCTGGCAGCTTCCACTTAGCTTTTAAAACCACTCGAGGCTACCAGGTTATAAACAGTATCCCTTAACCTAAATAATGTATTTTAAAGCGTGATCTGCTTGTAGGCATGTTTAACTTACACTTTAAAGTGGGTGAAGGCAAGGGTAGGAAATTATCTTAACAGTAAGTCTTCAGCAATTATTAACTAATTATCAAATATTTACTTTTGTCTGGCTTAGATTTCAATCAAAGTAATTAGGAGAAAAGAACACCCACTACTTACTGTGGTATATTGTTTTAATAAGAGACCACAAGTGGAGGGGTTCATACCAAGAGGAATTTAAATCATGCCTTTATGATGGAAGTTAATCTCTATAATATGCTTTTTGGAGGTTTGGTGACTGAAGCAATAGATTTCCCCTAACAGCTACCAAGCAGTGTTCCAACAGATACGCTTAGGAGGCAGCGCGCGCGTGCACATACACATTCACACACACGCGCACACACACACACACACACAACTGTGAATGTGGACTTCAATTTATTAATGAACCTGAGTTGGTAGCATCTCGGTACGATCTGGCAAGGGATGAAATAACATTCTCCTCCAATTGAAAGAGGTCAAGTGGTTAGGCTTTAGAAGTTATAGTAACCCAGCCTCTGCCCTCTACAACTCCAGAGATTAAATCCGTAGTAGAGATGTACACAAGATAGATTTGAAACCTAATGCAAATAGCTTCCAGACTGTAGGTAGTGAACTTCACATACATATGTGTGTGTATATGAATGTATACAAACGTGCGTGAATATATATGAAATACATTTTTAAATTTTCTTAGCAGAAATCTGGAAAATGCTGAGAACCTGAGCCTCAGTCTGTGAGCTTGACTGGTTAAAACCATGTTGCTCTGCTTGCAGTGACCAGAGCCAGTAAATGCCTCTGTAACACAGCAGACCTCTTAAAGCCATGTCCACCTCCTTGCAGTACCAGTGTCTGCTAAATTAATTCATTAACCTTATTTAGGTCTAATGGTCCAGAGTCATTAGAAATTGCTCTTTCTTAATCAACTGTTAGAGAGATTTAACAGAGCCAGGGAGTCTAGCAGTCCACATTATCTTATTACACTGTCACTTTCTCAGAAGTCACAGATTAAAGAGCTCTGGTGTGGTACCAAGTCCACCTAAATGTCTTCTGAAGTGACTCTGTGGAGTGACTGGAAGCAGTGCTGTTTTATTTCACTCCTCTAACGGATGCCAGACACTGCCATGATGTTTGTATAGAGCTGGAGGAGACTTAATGAGATGGGGTCACTTTCCAAGTTTTCTGCACATTTAAAATAATGGAAGAGCCTCAGTGGAATCACGTAACAGAGTCCAGTATGATCGTTAGTTGAGATTCCAAACTCCAGTTGCAACATTTCTTCTTGGCAAAACCTTAAGCTTTTAAAAGCCCAGGCAAAGGAAACCAAGCATAAGGGTACCCCCAGTCTAGGAAACATGGTCAGAAACATCCAGCAATTGAGAAAAACAATATGATTTATATTGTCTTCTTTTTAATTTATGGGAAATGATTTCTGTAATGCATGTAGCTTTATGCATTTTTGATGTGCACTTCATCTTTCATTTCCATTTGACCTGGTTTTCCTGTAATAAAATTCTGTAGATTTATAAATTCATGCTGAGAGCAAAGAATGCCATTCTCTTTCCACAGGGAATCTATTAGATGCAATATTAAAATCTATATATACCATTACTGAAAATTTGTGATTGATAGGCTTATATATTTCACTGCTTTCATACCTATTCCTCTTACATAGTTCATGCACCAAATTTTTATTGCTTAAAATTAAGCATCAATAAATGTGGCAGCATTTCAGGCTGAGACTCTCCAGCATGAAATCCATAATAAAAAGTGACAATGAGAATCTACACTGAACAATAAAGCAGCCCAGTGACTGGTTTATTTGACTTTCAATGAACCACTTCACCTTTTGAGTTTTTTTAAATGAACGCTCAAAACTAGCTAGCTCACCTTTCCCAGAATGTGAGATGGTGGCTTACCGTATGTGATACCCAGACCTCAGTGTGGTGGGGTTTGGGTTTGTTTTGTTTTGTTTTTCCCAACATCTAGGTAATCAGAATTAATACTGTATGGCTTTTTTTTTTTTTTTTTTTTTCTGCCCGGTTGCTTTGATCTGGTCTCTGAGACTGAACAACTTTACTTGGAGCAGTAGAGCAGAATTATTTCTGCTTCACCAAATACACTTGGTTCTCTGTTGATCAAGATCTCCAGAGCAGAGATAACTCAAAATCACTTAGATTTATGGGCAGATAAAACAACAACACAAAAGGTTTGGCTCTAAGCCAATCCAAGTCTTGGATAACAATCCCTACTGATCAATGACATAGACCAGGCTTATCATCAAAAAGCCACACAAAGGGTCGAATAGCTCCTTTTAGTCACCTTCCACTCAGAACTTGCTACTTAATGCGATTACACTTCTTGGGGGATCATTATGTCTAGCAGAAGCTCCCTGGGGACCATGTTAACATCCATTGAGAGGATTTAATGTTTTTAACGCTAGAAGACCTTTTTCTTGGGAAGGAACTTTGTGAGGGATAAGGGTGGAGTCCTCTCAGATCTCAGTCTACTTTTCTTCTGGGCTAACCCTTCCTAGGATCAAAGAGTGTTTCTTGGAGTGTGTGTGTGTGTGGGGGGGGGGGGGGGGGCGGGTTGCCATCAACGCCCCCTGGAGGACCTGTGGGGACCTCTTGGGGTTCCTCCTAAAAAGTTCTGGAATAATAACCAGTAATTTATATATAAAGCTAGAAACTGAAGTGGTTGTCAGGGAAAGCTTTCCTGAAATGTTATTTTTATTACAGATAAGTGTGGCGATACGATAAAAATTGAAAGCCCTGGGTACCTCACGTCTCCTGGTTATCCTCATTCTTATCATCCAAGTGAAAAATGTGAATGGCTGATTCAGGCACCCGACCCATACCAGAGAATTATGATCAACTTCAACCCTCACTTTGATTTGGAGGACAGAGACTGCAAGTAAGTGAGAAAGTATTTGAACAGGGCACCACACCACCATCTAGTGGTCATGGATGTCTAAGGGGGGAAGTCTTGAGTGTACAGTATGAGGTATAAATAGATCCAGAAGGGATTCCAATCTAGGCCAGATCGTATGTCAATGGTATGGAAATTAAATTATGTTAAGTGATTTCTGAGTTCCCCAAACTAGGAATATTATGCTTAAATATATAATCTCTCATATTCTTCTTCCTGTTACCACTTTTGGTTTCAGAATCCTTTTGTTAAGAAATGTGTACATGTGCTTCATTTTTCTTTTTTTCCCTGAAAAGGGGAAGAACTAGAAGCCCACACTTTCACTTGAGTTTTTATTAAATATTATGGGTTACCAGCATGTATAGTATCAACAGATGGTGAGGTTGGATATTTTTTAACAAATCTGTGACGCATTTTGTGATTTAAGTACTGTATCTTACTGAGTTTGAAGTGACAAATGCAAATTGCCATTGAATAAAAATGAGGCATATAGCATAAGTTGGATGAGGGGCTTTGCAATAGATTAATGATTGCAAGTTTCTTACGGAAAATGCAAAAAATAATTGTTGATTCACAGTGTATACAATGGGACTCAAATATAAATTGGCATTTCATCCATCTGCTTTAGTCTTGCTAACTCCTTCTATTGTTAAGTAACTAAGCATCAATTTATGCCAGATTTCATTATTATGAAAACATTCTAACTATAGAGACAGTCTAAATTATGTTTCCTCACTTTATATAAAATAACTAGTTGTGTAGGTTTTGCTTTGCACGGTGTGGAAAATGTGTTTCAACTTTGCAGGTTTGCAGTCCACTCAGGTCCAGGTTTGCTCTTCTCTCTGGACACCCAGCACCGCCTGTCTCTGTCTTGTCCACATTACCCCATTCTGCCAGCCTGCACATGATATATTCTCCAGACACTTGAACCTGAATATCTATCTTTAATGAAGTTTGGACATAGAAATAGTTTTAGCAAAGGAAAACAATCTACTCAAATCTCAATTCACAAGTGTTTCTCAGGGACTGATATGTTTTCCCAAATTTTAAAATGGGTCAGTTTAATATAATTATAGGCTACAATTTCGATTGGACATAGACATTATTGTGCAGGCATATTCATGATTAAAAAGGTCCTATTTGCAAACACATAGCCTTTATAGGGAAGAACAGAATAATATGAAAATATTCCCACCTGTAGGAGGTCCTTAACAAAATGTTAAGTTGGTGAGATAAAACTAGTTTCATGGGAAGGAAATGAGGTCATCTGATTAATTCAACATTCTGGTGCCTAGAGAATTAGCATACATTCATTGATCAATTTCCAAATGATCAGCATACACTACAGTGTAATAAAATTATGCCGATTCCAATTTAATCCTTGTTCAGTGCTTCAGGGCATTTTATTGACTTCTTAATCTTGTATGAAAGTTACCATGAATAGTGTTCCAGTGACTGCTAGGAAACAGGGACTTTTGTTGTTGTTTTTGCCGATATTCTGTTATGGTGGCTTTACAATGTCAATCACCTAGACAACCTAGAGATTTGTTTATTTTATTTTATTTTATTTTGCTTTTTGACAATACTTAAACTGCTCTGAGATGTTTTTAAGAAACCCAACATTAAACATACTCAAGTAATAATATTATTCACCAAAATAAGGTGCCATTACATTTCAGTAAACTCATGTATGCTAAATCCTGATCTGAGTGTCATGACCATGTCTGTGTATAATATAATAGCTTTAAAAAAATCACAATAATCAGTAGTCACTGGCAGTGGTGTGCTGGTCAATGTTGAATGACTGGATCTTAGAAGGAGATGGGTCAAGTCCTCATTCCTAATCTTTACCCATTTCTGTAGTGTAAATGTTCCCACCATGACCAGTTTCAAAATATCCATGTGATGTCACTGTACACAGATTTGTGTACTTGTGTACTCCTCAAGAAACATGTGTGATGGGTTCTTGTGAGCTGGTGCAAGCCAGCTCCAGCACATAACCAGAGTAGAAGTGTATGAATGGGAAGCCAGTCCAGGGAATTAATGTGTGTTAAGTGCTTAGAACGGTGTCTGGCACACGGGAAGTCTTCAATAACTATTTGTGTATCGTGATATGAGGTAGAGTATAGTGGCATTGGACATTTCTCAGTTTTCCTTTTTTTTTTTTAACATTTTGAGGTCTTTTTTTTTTTTTTTTAAACTTCATTTATTTGAGAGAGAGAGCAAGCAAGCGTTCATGGGTGAGGGGGCAGGGCAGGGTGGGGACAGAGGTGGAGAGAGAGCATCCCAAGCTGACTCCAGGTGGAGTGTGAGGTGGGGCCCAATCCCAGGATCCTGTGATCATGACCCAGACAGAAATCTCCAGTCCAGTGCTTAACTGGCTGAGCCACCCAGGTACCTTGCAGTTTTCCTTTTTAGAAATGACAAGACAAAGGGTAATTCTTATTTATAGGAAGAGACCATTTTAGTGATATCAGCATGGTTTTCAAGAAACTGACATGGTTCAGAGGATTGTTTCTGTCATTCTGCTGGTGAGACTTTTTTAAGGTGACAGAGTGAAGTGGTTTCTTAACTGTAGTAACTGACACTTTGTTCTCTGTAAAGGTGCCATCTCCTGGCCAGCCTTAAAAGGCTGATAGATTTAACCTGATGAAGTCAATGGAGATTAGGGCATAGAAAATATCTTCCTGCCCTGTTTGGAAGTGTTGCCACCTGATTGTTTTTTATCAGTGAAAACTCCAAAAATGATAGAGGAAGAGCAACCGGAGACATTGCTTTCCCAGTCTTTCCAGCCTTGGCCTGGTCACTGTTGAAGGTTGCAGTTGACATTCTACAAATGTGGCATAATTCCTACAATCTTTTGTGAAGGCTGCAAGAAGAATCCACAGCTTTAATTTAAAATTAAAATTTCCTACAAAAAATAGAAAATACTGATAACCCTTGGAAGAACAAATTCATAGACTTCAGAATTTTACACTGAATGTGCAAAAGCATAGTTTTATGTTTTTAGATTTTTCTTTTATTTTAGTGGGTTTGTTTTTTTTGGGGGGGTGCCTTTTTAAAAAAATTATATTGGGCTACTTTCAAAAAAGGAATTTGAGCTAATGCAAAATTAGATACAGTGTACCACATTCAACTAGCTCACAAGCTTTTAGTTATCATTCCTGTTGAGATCAAGCTGATTGTCTTATTTGAGATATTTAATATCTCTCCTGGTTTCAGCTACATTATACGTCTAATAGCAATAAAAAGTGCTTGCTTTACCCTTGTCATTAGGTTATTAGTAAAATAAAATAGAGTAGTAGATATGAAAGCCCTTTGAAAAGTTGAAAGCTTCCCTCAAAAGAAGTTATCATCATTATTATGATATCTCTAACAACTTGGTGGTGGTTAGAACATTCAGAAATATGAAATAAATTTATGCCAAACTAAAAATATAGATCCAATAATGGGATGATTCACATAAAATATACCTAGCAATTTCTCTTGAAACTGTCTAGTATTTGTACAGTCAACTTCCACCATGTCAAAGCTTAAGAAATCGATTCCTTAGTACATTTGCTTGAGAAACATCCTTAAGGGACACCTGGGTGGCTCAGCGGTTGAGTGTCTGCCTTTAGCCCAGGACGTGATCCTGGAGTCCCAAGATTGCGTTCCACATCGGGCTTCCTACATGAAGCCTGCTTCTCCCTCTGCCATGTCTCTGCCTCTCTGTGTGTGTGTCTCTCATGAATAAATAAATAAAATCTTAAAAAAAAAAAGAAAGAAACATCCTTAAAACCCCAGTAAACAAATGTTTTTGTACGGTGTAGGAATGGATAAGTAATTAAATAGACGAATTCTGGTAGGAAAAATATTTTTATTTAAATTCATATTGTTTATTTATAATTAAAAACTATTTCATAGTTTTAACAATACAATAAAATGTACACAGTTACAACCTTTCATGTGAAGAGCACCAAGGACTCAGTATAAGCTATGAACCTAACATTACAAAAAGTTTTTAGAGTGAATATCAAGGGGCATTATTTCCTTAGGGAAAATGAATTTTCAGGTTGTGCCTGATAATTTAAAAAATACAGCAATCTATGTTTCAGGGCCTATTATGAGTCCGGTTTCTTGACAAATAGACACCAAAAACATAGTATTATAACTCCCTGAATTCTTTTATTGAACAAAGCATGATATCAATCAATCAATCAAGCAGTAGAAGATCTATCTGTGGGCTAACATTGTGTGAGGATGTGTAGAAATATCGTCTGGTTTTATTGTTATGTTGATAAAAGGTGGCTGGAGAATGTTCTGAAGGAGGAAAAAGATGTGGAGAGAATGCACCAGCAAAATCCTCCAGGCTTGTGAAGTGTCAAAGCACAGTTACAAGCAGAAAAGAAAGAAAAAAAGCAACCTTTTGAGTGTTTTTCAGAAAGCAATGTTCATTGTGCACTGTAAATGGTTTTCTGCATTTACATTGAACTGGTTAGATCTTACTCAACGATAGTTTCTTTGGTGGTAAAGCAGACATCTTGAATCTCATAAAACTTTATATCTGCATAATAAACAAGAATGTCATTGATACAGTAGTTAGAATTTATGGAACTTTTCCCATTTCCCAGCAATGCAAACTATCAGCATGATAATTTATAATGGGTTGTGACAAATACTGCTGAGCAAAGAGGTGTGTGATTACATTCAGATCAGATGTCCTCATCTGGGGAGCAATAAAAATCTCACAGACATTGGGTTAAAAACATTAAGAAAATGAATGGTGGAGCTCCAGAAAGAGTCTAAAAAGGTGGTAGTACTGGAGGGAGAAAGCTCAGTAGTGGTCTTCTTGCTTACCCGTTCCTGACAATTCAGTGCCTGAATTGTCAATGCTGTTTTGTAGGATTTCACCAAGACTCAGGCTAATGTGGCTCAGATGCTTTTCTATGACTTAGATGTGTAATCCCTTCTTAGTGTAACCAAAAATAGGTATTTTTTTTCCTCATCGAATGCAATCAAAGGGAGATTTCACTTTTGTAACTTCATATGAAGTTTAATTGCAAGGAAATTTTAACCAAAAAGAGATGATATTCAAGTTTTGGAGTTTTGTTGGAATAAATCACAAAGTTTTAGAATTTTGTTGGAATAAATCGCACATCGTTTCTTAAATGCTACCTTTAAAATTACCGAAGTTATTACAAATTTGAAACACTGGTCATTTCATTTATTTTCATAGAGTATAAACTCACTGAACGAAAACTAATCTTCCATTAGTTTCCCAGATCTGATCATTTCCACAGATTTAATGATGCAGTGGTCACTTGGTCATTTATTAGCAACTTGGGGAATGTAATTTCCGTTTTTGGTTTCCCTGAGTACTATTTTTCGTTTCGAACCTTTCTCTTTTTACTTTGCTCAGCATGGGTTTTTTTCATCCATTCTGATTTGTTTTAAATGCTGCGTTAAAATATTATTTACCTTGATTGGTGAATATTTGGCTTTTTGTATCTGAGGCAAGTGCCTTTCTCTAGTCCCAGTCTTATATGTTCGAGTATCTCTTAGACCAAAACAAAGTCTTTGTTTTATGGAAAACAATGAGGATTTGAAGCCAAAATATTTCTCCATTTTCTGTATTAAATATAGAAGTATGTGTACTGTTAATTAAAGCACAATATGCATGTAGAAAAAAACACACAGTGTAAAGTTGGATAAAATTTTGCAAGGTGAGCACAACCACATAACCAACCAATCCAGAGTAAACGTTTCCAGCTTCCTACGAAGAATCCCCTCTGCCTATGTCTCTGCCTCTCTCTCTCTGTCTCTCATAAATAAATAGAATCTTAAAAAAAAAAAAAGGAATCCCGCTTATGTTCAGGTAGCCTTTGGCTTCAAGGATGACTACTGTTCTAACTTGTATGATTCCATTCTTATAAATTTCAAAATGAAACTATAGTCTTAGAAATCTGTAGGCACAATCCTTTGAATGTGGTAAAACTCTTTGGAATAGAGATAGAACAATGCATACTGTTCCCTTTCTTAAAAACAAAAAACAAAAAACAGAAGAACAGTCATACTGAAGTGTATTCTAATGTTTTTCCTTGATTTCTGTAGAAATATCTTGTGTTTTTTACATATACTATGGGTATGTTAAAATATGCACAAAATTTTCAACTAGAGCTTGCTTTCAATGTAAGGCAAATACAGAAAAATCTTCCCTTACTTTATTTTTTAGTTTTTCATTGTTGGTTTTCATCTCAAGTAACTTCCCAACACAAGCAGTGTGAGAAGCATCACCACCAGGCTCAATTCAATTAAAAAACTTTTGAGTGGATAAGAATAAACCCTTCTTAGAACAACTGCTGGCCAATGTTGTTGTTACCACCTGCAGCATCCTTGGTTACTACTCAGGCAGATAATTATCTACTTTCTTCCTTTCATTTTTTTCCCTATTAGCACTGATTTAATTTGAACAAAACTCCATGTGTTTAATAAAATTAATGTTCTTTATTATTTTTTACTGTAAGCAATCACATTTGCTCATAATGAATTTTCAGTATTACAAGGTTGTTATGTGTTAGGCTTTTCTGTAATTTGAAAGAAGCAACCTTTATGAGAAGCTAAAAGAGAAGGTTAGTTGAAATCTTATCAAATTGAATCAACATGTGCGTGGCATTTCCAAGCAGATTTCACTTGGGGAGCAGACACTTAAAAATTGATCCAAGTGAGACATATGCCTTCAGCCGGCATGCATATTCTCAGCTCCTTTTTTTTTCCAGCATAAAACTTGATACTTGCGTGCATGCTGACATACTCCGGCAGAAGCACACACACACAAACACATATGTGCATGTGTGTGTGTGCTTGTAAAGGAGGCTACAAAATAAACTTAACTAATTGCCGTTGTAGTATTCATCAAGGCTGATCATTAAGCCCGAAGAAGAACAAGGGACAAGATTAGTGTTCAGATCAGGTTCCAAATGCCTCCTAATTGGGTGTTTGTAATCAATCCTGATTGTCGGAGTCAGTGACTTGGCAAACCGTAGCACCTCAAAAAAAGATCTTTCCTGCTCTTCTGTAGTTGATGGAACTGCATCTAGTATCTAGGTCAGTTGGGATGGCATGAGGTCAGGAGAACTCTCAGATTGGCTCTGAAGCATGCCAAACACATTATGCTGGCTTATGGCTCAAATCACTTAGTCTTTGCAGTTAGCTTAGCAATTGAACCTCATTCGGAACTCTACCGAGTTCTGCAGAAGGGTGGAGAGGAAGAGTAATCTTTTGGCTTCTTTCCACTCAATTGCTTTGTAACTTGATTTTTCTCCTGATCAAGCCTAGGTCTGTATTGTACATATCTTATATCTTATTCAGTCACCATGTTGTGTTCTCCTTTAATCTGAGTAGCCAATAGAATGTTTAGGAAGGAATGGTCATGGCTGGTTCTTCCTGTTGGGTCCTCACTCTGTGCCCACCATGGCACTCCCTAAGCACTCTGTGCACACGAGCTCACTCAATTTCCCTGTCATCCCCATTTTACAGATGGCAGGACCAAGGTTTAGAAAAGTTAGATTAACTGAGCCTAAACTCTCAGCTGCTATACCAAATATCTTTCCACCTCTGTGACTACGGGGCTTGGGATATGCTCTTTTGAAGGAGGAAGTTCTTATGAAGTGTTGCCAGCTCATCTGGGATCCAAACAGCTGTTTTTTTTCTATGAAATACCTCACAAAACTTTAAATATAAACCAACTCCTTTTGAGGAAGGACTTAATTTTTAAACTCTCGGTTCAGATTTGGTAAGAACTGCTAAAAAACGTGCACAGAAACTTCCAACCAATTGGTGAGTTTCCACTCAGCAAAAACTTGCGTGAACTTGGGGATGAAATCCTGGTGGAAAATATCTAAATTCCAGTCACTAAATTTCAGTCCCTTCTGTTGATGGAGTTTGAAAGCACAAAGCACATACAAACACAATATTTACTTAAAGCCTGATAACCAGGCATCACAAAGGTTCGATTTACACAATTGGTTCAAGGGATGCATGAGATCCCAGCTGTGTGCAGTGCTTCCTTACAGATCCAGAAATCAGAAAGCTGCCTTGTCTTCCAAGCATTGTCCATTTACTTAATCTCAGGCAAATGTCTGCAAAGTTTTGCTCCCCCGAATCTCCCCTATTTGTAAAATTTTGATACTAATATTTGCCCTGACGACTCTGTAAGGGTTAAAAAGGGAGAATGTTTGCTCAGGCACTGAATTCCTGTGAGAAACAGAGTGTTTTTTGAGAAGAAACAGATGCTCCAGAGTATTTTGTTTTTATCTGGTCAGATACTTGTATAATCAGCCGGCCAGGTTGGAGGTGATGGCTTGTTGCTTCTGTGAGTGACTGGCATGTCATGGAGAGAGCAGCAGTCCCAGGCTGAAAGAGGATGCTAAATGTCTCCTTATTTAAGTTCTTAAATTTCTTTAGAACAGCCAGAGGTGGCAAAGGCCAGTCAATATATTCACGAGTACAACTTCTTGCCCGACTCTCCAACAAACAGATGTTATGAGCAGGGAAGATATTGTGTAAAATATAAGCAATCGCTGAAACGGTGAGGAAAAAAAATAAAACGTGGTCAAAACCTTAGTCCTCAAGAGATAGTTTTTTAAAAATTAAAAGTACTACATTCCCAAACCTAAAGAAATGTGTTCGATGTGAAGAAAATAAAGGACACAAAGCCCCACAAGCTTGGAGCTTGACTTTCTCTTCTTTGGGGTGGTATTGGTTTAGATGGAGCAACACCTGGCAAATAGATTGCTCTTTGACCTTTTATCTTGGTTCAGACCTGCTGTCTGTTCTTGAATAACTTGGGAAAGTAAGCATTTATTTGTAACGCAGTTGGTCACAAAAAGAAAAGATTAAAATATATGAAAATAATTTCTGGATCAATCCTCTGTTGGAAAAAATGGCAGCCAGTAGAAGTGACAAATCTTCATGAACTCAACAGTGAGACTGTACTGTGCATGCAGCCCTCTCCTACCCCCCACCTGCCCAGCCTCTTCCTTCTAACTGTACAGGTAAGGGTTAGTCTCTCCCCATTCGGTGGTCAACTCTGTGAAGGGCGACACCTTGTCTAACTTATATCTTTGCTCTCTACAGCCCCCACAATGCTTGGCACATAGCAGGCACTAATTCATGGAACTCCACAGCTGACAGGTATATCGAAATTGAAACAGAGGGGAAGAAAACAGTGTTGCCTTGAGTAGAGTCTCTGGTTCACGTTCATGGAAGGCGGTCTGGAGGAGAGAATAGCAAACTTCAGTGAAGGGAAAGCACAAGAGGCGATTGTGATGACTACTCAAGGGTGTGATGTGTTGGTCTGAGCGCCAGTCTTTCGAAAACACTGGACAGTGAGCACTTCCTGGACACAGAGGAGGTGGCCGCGGTTTCGCGTTCTCGGAATCTGTCTAGGTTGCATCCTCCTCCATCCCCACCCACCTGGTCAGAGGCGTCGGACCTGGAGCTTTGGAGCTGGGGTTCACAGGCACACAGTCTGGGGAGTGACAGAGTGGGAGGGACAGGCTCCCCCACCCGCATAGCCTGCTGTTCTTCCACTGTGTGTGTTTCTTAGCAGGTGAGCCCTGGCTCTGCTGGAGCCAGAATGTCACCAATATTGCCCTGGCAGCTTCTTCCCTTCTACAAGGAGTAGGGTACAATTTTTCTTCAAAAGTTATTGACCCTGGGCCGAGGGAAGAGTGGGGTTTTAGCACTGATTGGATTTTCCTTTTTTTAAGATTTTATTTGAGAGAGAGTGAAAGAGAGTACACGTGGAAGGGAGAGGCAGAGGCAGAGGGAGAAGCAGGCTTCCCGCAAAACAGGGAGCCCATGTGGGACTCAATCCCAGGACCCTGGGATCAAGACCAGAGCTGAAGGTAGACACTTCACCACTGAGCCACCCAAGCATCCCCTTTCCTGTTTTTTGTTTTTTTTTTTTAAAGGAAAACATTTTACATTTTCCTTATCCTTTATGCCACTGCTGATTTCTTTGTCCCTGAGTAATTGTTAGGTGATTCTGGTTCAGTCCTTCAAGACACATCCTCCTCCTTCAGCTGTTCTAGCCTCATACCTGGTGTGTGTGTTAGTTCATTAATGCAAGTTGGGGATTTCTGACTGTCAGGGGAACGATGTTAGCAGCTCCCCCCGTGAAAAGTGCTCTGGTGAGGATCAGGGGTGTGGATTATAATCACACGGCCGCCCTTCACTCCCATCTCCAAGGCAGGAGTCAGGGCCGGCTCCCAGTCTGCGGATGGCTTGGCTATGGCGCTGTGCGGCCGTGGCTTTGACCGTGTCCACCAGAGCAGCCTCTGCCAGACCCCCACAGCCCAGACACAGTCTCGATTCATTTTTTTCCTTCTCTTTCTGCAGAAAAAAAAAGGGCTTTCCTTCCTCTATCTCAGTGACACAGTGTGGATGACATAATGAAGGTGGAAGTATCTTATGAATACAAGAGAAATACATTAAATAAAGCCCAGGTATTACTATAACAGGAAGTGCATCCGTGAGTTTTGTTCCTTAAAATAAGTTCAGACTGTAAACAATAACGTCTGCATCCTCAGGAGGAGGCACTTATAAATATTTCAAAAGCACTGCACATGTCCACAGTAGAGATCATATCTCATGCTCAGCATGTATTTGGCAAACAAGAGTTTCTGAATGTTCATATAATAAGTTGCCTTGATAAGTGAGTTATAATTGCAGTTTTCTAAAACTCTGGGTGGGTGGAGTTTCTGGAAAAATCCCACAGAAGATGCTATCTCAATGTCACAAATTTGACAATAGCATTAATGGCTTTAAGAAATCATAATTTTCTTAAGAGTGCCTGAGGGCTTATAAATATATTCAGCACATGCAGATGGTAAACCAGTCCATACTTCATGTAAGGCAGGAGCCAGGGTCATGGTGGCTATCACAGGATACCGGTTCTTTTCAGTCAGTTAACCAAAACTCTGCCGTTACATTCATGTGCGAGAGAGAGGAAGTTAGGTGGTTTTTGTGTTGTAAATTCATAGAGAAAAGCAACTAGGAAGATACATGTTTTTATTTTTTTTTTTTTTTAATTTTTTTTTTTTTTAATTTTTATTTATTTATGATAGTCACACAGAGAGAGAGAGAGAGGCAGAGACACAGGCAGAGGGAGAAGCAGGCTCCATGCACTGGGAGCCTGACGTGGGATTCGATCCCGGGTCTCCAGGATCGCGCCCTGGGCCAAAGGCAGGCGCTAAACCACTGCGCCACCCAGGGATCCCAAGATACATGTTTTTAATTTGATGGTCCATCCCCTTCCATCCGTGTCTCTCCCCTTCTGGTGGCCCCAGGTCCTTTAACTTTGCCATCTTTCCCCCATTTCTGGTTCTGACAGATTTCCCGCTAGTGGGGAGGGTCTCAGTGCCTGTGATGAAAAGCCACTTCATCCAGCAGAAGGGGTTTGCTTTCCTTCTTGTGGGATCATTGTGGGCCTCCTAGGGTCAAATAGATTTTGTAGAACTTTCCTATTCATAAGTAAAAGAAGTCCTCCCGGGAACTTATTACCCTTCCAACAAATATTTCATCTCTCTCTGTCTTCCCTGTTACTGCCACAGGTGCTGAAAGGAGTGTCTACACTCTATTTGCTCTGCCTTCTCACTTAACTCTTTTCAGCATCATTCCTGTCCCTTCTAGTTGACTGAAACTGCTTCCTTAAATGTTCCATTCCAATTACTGGTTTAATGCCCAGACCATTGGCTTTACCTTGACCCTGATTTTCTTCACCCTTTGTACAACCTTAAACGTGATTGACTACTCACTACACATTGGAGCTTTCTTCTTCTCTGCACCATCTTGGATTCCTCCCTACCTCTTTTTTTGGACTTCCTCTCTTTCCTCTAACAATAAAAGACAGACATTGGCCAAGGTTTTGCCTATGCTCTGAATGTCTTCTCCCTGAATTGCCTTATTGATCTTAGCCAAGCGGCTCAGATAATACCCACATTTCTGTCCAGCCCTACATTTGACCTAAGCACTGGACTCAGACTTCCAAATCCCTTCAGGACAATGGTGACTGCCTGAGTGGTAGACTCTTGCCACAGATGAAAAATCCAGTGTTGCACAACCCCAGCCTTTTCTTTCTCTTATTGCTTCCTTCCTTCCTGTGTATCCAAACCTGACACACTGGAATGTCTCCCACTTCCTGCACCCCCGGGTGCAGTTTAAAAACCTCTAAGTTACAAGTACTACAATACCCTTCATGTCTATCTTTTCTCTTCCATTTCTACTGCTAGCACTCAACTCCTAACACTTTTTAACCCATTCTCGGTGCTATTGCATTAGCCTCATCAAGGAACTTTTCTCTGTTCCTCCTCTTTGCTTAGAAACCTTGAGCTTCCCATTCCCTACCCTGCTTCTGTTTCTCAGTTTTCCACAATGTGACTTCCTTCTGGCCCTCTAGTCTATCTCCTCTGGTTCTCCTATGTATTCTTTAAAAAAAAATATATTTCTTTATTCATGTCTCTCTTCACAGAGAGAGTCAGAGACACAGGCAGAGGGAGAAGCAGGTTCCTTGTGAAGAGCCCAATGCAGGACTCAATCTTAGGACCCCGGGATCACGCCCTGAGCCAAAGGCACACATTCAACCACTGAGCCACCTGGGTGCCCCTCTTCTATGTATTCTTGCCAAAATATTTTGTGGTTCCTTAGACTCAGGCCTGCTTTCTCACCCCAAGCCTATTCATAGGATGTTTTCTTTACAAATGTGGGAAGGGTAAACACCCTTCACATACCTTGTGTCCTTGTCAAAATGTTACATACCATCCTAGTTCCATCTGAAATGCTTCCTTCATAAAGAGATTTCTGGTAACCAATGACCAATTAAATGTGGTCTCTCTTTCCCTGTCCTCCAACACCCCCACCCCAAGAAGTGTGTTTCTATAGCATTTGTGTTCTTTAAAATATTCGGTACTATCATAATGTCATAATCTGATATTTCTGTGACTCTTGACTCAACTAGTTCATAAGATGCTCAAGAACAAGAAGGATATTGTTTTCCACCACTTGCAGAGCCCAGCATAGTGTTTTGCCTATAGTAAGTGCTTAATTAACATTTCTGAATTGAATTGGCTAACTGACATCCCACCAAGTCTTCTCCAGTGTGTTCACCTAGCACGGAAGAGCCATGTCGGCTTCTTAGGAAAAGCTCTCAATCAGACTACTAGATGCACACTAACACTTCTCATTTACATGGTAAGCCCATCATTTTCCTGGGTAGTGGAATCAATCTTACATTTTTCCTCTAAAAATCTCAATTTAAAAAAAAAAAAAGTAGATTTCTACATGTGAAGAGCATTAGCTAAATTTCAACGAATATGCAGAGATAGTGCTTGATTGAAAGCTTTCTCTGTCTCACACTCATCTCCATAATCTGTTTTGGAGTTAGAGACCTAACATGTTCTAACAATATGGGTCTGTGTCCTGATGGCTGAGTTCTGACATCCTCACAACTCTCGGGACTTTGTGACACTACTCTGGAAACTTTGTCCATTGTATATTTATATCTGGGCTCATGGCCAAACCACCTTTATGTAAATTTAGCACAAATACTTTAGAGCCTCTTCCATTCCAGCTGGCAACCCCAATACGTGCACATGTTAACTTTGCAGGGGGCTTGCTGGGGAAGTTGTCTAAAGTGAGGTGCTCCATGAGAGAAGTCAACACAGGATGCATCCTGTGCAGAATGGTGTAAATATGTTAACCCATATTGCCAGATAAATGCCAAGGCCAAGTCTTGGTGCAACTACGTGAAGATACTACTCTGGGAGGTGCTCAACTGAGCTAGCCCTGAGACTCCTGCTGTGAGGGCAATTTCTAAAATGGACATGAAGGGGTTCTAGTTGTTCTTCTGGCTCACACCATACCAGCGTTTCCTACGTGTTTCTTAAAGCTGTGTGTCGAGATGGGCCAGTGTCAACCCAAGAGGAAGAGACAAAGATATGGCAGGGGCATGGCTACACCTAAAATAGTGAAGCACCCTGGTCACCACATCTCATTTTTGTATTTCTCACTACCTTATAGTGAGTTCTGGGATACTTCCAAATGTTTCTGTTCTCGGTCTAATCTAGAAACCCATACCACACCCCCATTCTCCCATCTCCAGGTGGTATGCAACCAGAGAACAGAATGACTTAGATGATAAACTCTTGCATTTCCATGGGGGTAAGTAGAAGATGAGCTGAGGCAGAGGCAGAAATAATGTCTGATCATGCCATTATTGTATTCTATTTTGGGCCAGCCCTGTGTTGGCCATGTTCATCATTCCCTTGGGAAACTTGCTTAGCTAACACTGTGGCCTTTGTGTGTGATGCCTATAGGATCCCACCATTATCCTGAATTCTAGAAGGGACTCGGCCTTTATAGAGCTGTGGGCTCCAGTATCTCATCTTTCCGGGCCTACATATTCTCATCTGTGAAATGAAAGAGGGAGAGAGAGGCTCTGTGCTTTCAGCCCTTTTGCCTCTAATGTAACAGGATTCTCTGTGCAGGGGAATCCTGTTGCTATAGAGCATATTCCAAATATGTCTTTTCTGACAATTTGGCCGGGCCCTGATGCCTGGTCCTTCCTTTGTCTTTGACAAGACCTCCCACACCTTTTCTCTTTTGAAAGAGAAAAAAAAAAAAAAAAAAGCTTTCAGCTACCCCAGCTCGGTCGAGGCCCTCCCTGCCTTTTGCAAAACAGCCTCTCCCCTCTCCCTTCTCCTTACCCCTTTACTTTTTGATTCTTTGATGTCAGTTTTCTACCCCTACATTTATTAGACATTTTATTATTTTTTGGTAAAGATTTTATTTATTCATGAGAGACACACACACACAGAGAGGCAGAGACAGGCAGAGGGAGAAGCAGACTCCACACAGGGAGCCTGATGTGAGACTTGATCCTGGTACTCCAGGATCATGCCCTGGGCTCAACTGCTGAGCCACCCAGGTTTCCCTATCAGACATTTTAGATTCTAGTTGGGTGACATTTATTCCAGGGAATTGGTCATTTTCCCACCTTGACCTCCGTCTTCCCAGTTAAGAGGAGATTGTTTTAAATAATCAGTTATTTGGAAGAAATGGGAATGTGGTCCTCAGAAATGCCCATTACTTGTTCTGCTGTCACTGAATATGTTCTTTGCAGCAGTGGAAATTGTGTGTGGGAATGAGAGGTTTATTCTGGCAACTAGATGGGCCACAGGCAGAATTCCAGGTGTAATTTAACTGCAATTGATAACCTAAGTGTTAATTGAAACTCGAATTTGTTTTTTTTTTTTAATTAATTTATTTATGATAGAGAGAGAGAGAGAGAGAGAGAGAGAGGCAGAAACACAGGCAGAGGGAGAAGCAGGCTCCATGCACCCGGAGCCTGATGTGGGATTCGATCCCAGGTCTCCAGGATCGTGCCCTGGGCCAAAGGCAGGTGCCAAACCGCTGTGCCAACCAGGGATTCCCTGAAACTCGGATTTGATCACTAACACAGAAGTAGCTCTACCTTGCCTTTTCTGTTCAATGTAGCTTATTAAAATTAGATTGTAAAAAATAGAAATTACATCAGAAAAAATACAAAAGAATGACAACAGCGATTTTGTTAATGAATCCCACCTCACTCTTTATGTCTCAAAGGCAGCGTAAACTATGTAATAAGCTATGCATCTATTTGTAAAACAGTCTCAAATTAAGGAGCTTATTCAGATGCCATTGTAAAAATAATTTTCTGAAATTGTGGTCTATCAACAGAAGATAAGATGGCACTTTGTTGTTGCCTGCTGAGGCCCATTATGAATATTCTATTTCAGAAGCAAATCACACTGTAAATACAATGTTCAGATTCATTTATTTCCACAATAGCATTTTTGCAAAGGTGCAATTTCATAATTTGACTTAGCATTGATAGCACATCATCATTTCGAAGCTCTTTATAACCACTGGTTAATTCACACATCCTTGGGAAATTGTTTATTTGTACCAGATCTATTTTAAAGTGAAATCACCAAAAGGTATAAAGATAAAGAAATTTGCCAAAGGCTAAACAGGAACAGAGATGTGATTAAAATGTGCTGTCCTACCTGTGTCCTTTCCTTAGCACACCTGACGAGACCCTTCTGAACATGCAAGTGTTCCCAATAAAAACTAAGAGCTCTGTTAATGATTCTATTACAGTCAGGAAACTTGGTTTAAAACAATAAATCCAAGTCACTCGAGATGCAAATGCAACCAGGACCTGAAATGAACATTAATTGTACTTCTCTGTTGGGTCCTCCTGAGCCATGTATTTATTAAAGCAAGTGATCAATGGTAGATTCATGCTAAAGTTATTTAGCTAATTCCCAGCATCAACTGGAAAATGTCTAGTATTTCTAAACGTCTCAGTAAAAAAAGAACATGAACTATCAACCCTCATTATTTTTGTAACTACATTTTTCCTAGGACCAACCTTGAGATTTAGGCTATTCATGTTTTTTATCAACGTTGTTTTATTTATTTTATTTTTTTTCAACGTTGTTTTAGAGCTTTGTGTAGGTATTGATTATACGGGCCCTGAGACTGATAATGAAGATGAATTCACTGTTCAACATCCATCACAATGTATACTTAAAAAAATACATGGTGATAAGTTCAGAACTTATAAACTCAGAAGTTTAGATAAATTCAGGCACTTTCCAAAACATCGTTTATTTGGACACCAAAACTCTTCCTCAACTGTTGCCTGTTACTTCATTCAGTTGTCCATTAATTTGTTCATTCAACAAGTGTTTATTGACCACAGAGTATGTGCCAGTTACTGTTTTGTGATAGCGCCATGAACACAACAGACACCATCTCCTGCCTTCATGGTACTTATATTCCAGAAAGACGATGATAAACAAGGGAGAGCTGTTTATTGGGAGCTGTGCCTTGCCAGCATGATCCTCATTATCCTCACCTGCAGTTCCAAGACAGGCCCAGTCTCTCTGGGACCTGGCTCTCACTCCAAATAAGATGCATATAAAAACATCTGGCTGAGGCAATTGTTGGTTGAGCATCATATTTGTTCCTGGTTGCAGAGGCTTTCTACTCTTAACCTCTGCTGGAGTTCCAGACTCTCTATGATTCAACCATCACCCACTACTCTTACTTCCCAAGGTCATGCAGTCTCCAGCCCTACATACTTGACCATTGCATGCCAACTCTCCACACCTGGCACTGGCTAGCAAGATCTCCCTTCAGGTCTTGGCTCCTTTGCCTTTAATCATGGATCCCAGTCCATCCGGTTTTACTTTTTAGCAGGCCCTGAGTGACAGAGCTCAGGAGCAGTGAACATGGACAGAGTAAAGGTATAGCTTCCAAAGCTTCAGGATGGCTTGGGGTTGCTTTAAAATATATGTTTGCCAGAACTGGCTCAGCAGGGCTGTTGGGCATATGGCCTCTGGGTGATTCATATATATAGGAATCTCTCAATGGGGAACAAGCACAGTCAGCTCTCATGTTTTAGAGTTGATTTATAGTCTTAGCAATCATTTTGCTGGCTCTTCAAGTGGCACAAATTAAATGGAAGACAGAAGGAAACTACAGGAAATCTTTTCTGCTTCATATTCCTAGTATAAAAATAATAATTCTTTAACAAAAGTATTTATAACTAAATAAATGAGCATCATGCTTTATTTCACCATTCCATCTTCTCCTCTTTCCACCAAAGGCCCCCCATCCACTTCCTGACCATAGCCAGTGGCCACAGAAACAGAAAGGAAGACATATCCTTAAGGAGACGTGGGCAGAACTTGACCAGTGATTGGATTTGAGGGAGAGGGAGGCTGGCTATTAGTGACTCTTAGTGTTCGTACCCTCAGGCCTGAAAACAAACAAACAAACAAACAAAAGTACCGGCAACATAACTAGTAAAAAACCAAGACAGTAGGTTCCATTGTGGAATTTTGAGATGTTTTTGAAATATACGCACCATGCTCTATTGCTTTCAAAGTAAGGTGATGATATTCAATGGTGACAAAAATGGGTTTGACCACTTCATCTTGAGGGAAGAAGGAAAACTAGAATTAACTTACTAAACCTGTTACATAGTTCTATGTAGGATGGCAAATATATATAGTATGGATTAGCAGGGGCTTTCTCTAGTACGGTTGAGAAAACTGCTTGGAAAGGAGCAGCACAGTACACTGCAGTGCCTCCCACGGGCTTGAAGAGAGGTGGTAGTACAAGGGCTACAAATCTCCATCTTTAATCGGTATGCAGAAGGGCGTCTTTGGAAAACAGGCTAACCACAGAATAGTAGAAAAGAGTTTTATTTAGAACATTTTTGTTGATTAAATTCAACAATTGCCCAATGACTATTTGTGGATTAATTAGTTTTAAAAATAGTCTAATGTCTGCATTCTATAGAGGCAATTTTTAAAACTCCGGACTTGCAGATACTGTAAAAATATATATTATCATTTTTGTAGTTCTAAGTAAAGATTTGCTCTGTGGTTTGGCAAACCCTACTATCTCTTTTACACAATAGGCCTTTTATGGAGACATGTACACCACACTGAGGTTGCCTATGTATGGTGGGATCGTGCTGCATATTTTTCCTTTGAATAAATATTTGAAACAAAAAAAGACACAAGAAAATAAGTCACCCACAATCCTACCACTCAAAGATACACTATCTTCTTTTTGTATCTCTTTTTTTAGCCTTTTCTCTTTGCATCCAGAAATATGCATATATTTAAAAAATGAGATGATTCTCTATAGAGACTTTTTATCCTACAATTTTCTCTTAAAATTATACTTTAAGTATTATATTAGGCCCTTAAATAATTTTAAAAATGTTTTATAAATCACACTACCTTTCCAAAATAATTATTTTTACCAAACTGCTTAGGACATTTATTTTCGATTACTCAAAATTATAAGTAATGACAATAATGATGAGATGATATCCCTATGCATATCTTTTTGTATCTTTGAGAATTCCAGATTTCTAGAAGTATAATTTCTGAACTGAACAATAAGGACAGTATTAAGACTCTTGACACAAATTGCCAGTTTATGTGAGAGGGTAATCCTCAGGGATGGGGAAGTTGGTGACATTTACTTTAAAAACTGCATCTACATTTCAAAGAAATTGATATTTTTATGACATAAATAAATAGTTTAAATCAGGAATTGGCACACTTTCTGAAAAGGATAAGATAGTAAATATTAGGCTTTGCTGACAAGATGGTCTCAATCTGAGCTTCTCGACTCCTCCCATATAGCCTGAAAGCCCTAGACAAGTAAATGAATGAGCACGACTATGTTTCAATAAAACTTTATTTACAAAGCCAGGCAGTCAGACAGATTTGGTGTATAGGCCAGTTTGCCAACCCCTGTCTTAAATGAAAATTCTGCCATTCTGTGAAAACATCTAAGTTTGTCACCAGTGAGATTTGGGAGCAATGCCTTACAGTGTTTTCTTTATAAAGATTGGAGCTTGCAGGATTGTGAATCTCAACTATAGTTTAGGGAAGGAAGTAAATTTGCTTTTGTTGCAGGGAAATTTGGAAACTAAGCAAGGAAGCTATGAATCAGCCCGTTTTCTTAACATATGTAGAGTAAAAGAGAAGTCTATACAGTTAGGTTTCTGTTTGCCTCTTTTAGGCAGCTATAGCTCTGCCCCGTATCTTTTCTTACTTTCTTGAGAAATTCACTCTAACACCCACAGAAGTAGCCACATCTATGTATACAAACTAATTTCAGTCAATATTGATTCAATCAAGGGCTCTATCACTCATTAATACCAGCATTACAGCACAATTCCTAGGAAAACAAAACTGATATTGGAAGAAAAAAAAAATCTTCTAAGAAATAACTTTGTTCTCATGAAACCTACCATACAGGGAATATTTTTCCCAGATGTTAAGCGTACAATTGTTTTTCCTTAGGTGACCCTGTATGGAGCAGCTAAAAGACCACCTTTGACAAAGGTGTAAAACAAAGGAAGTAAACCAAGTGTAATCTAAATAATGCTATTTTGTCATAGATAATTAGCAATTATCTGTCAAGGAAATTAGCAAACTGTCCAAGGGAATAATATATGTTTTATCAGTCTTTATGGCAAAATAGAGGATGAAGATAATTGCTTTCAGGAACTGTTGGATCTTACACAGATGTGCACGTGCACACACACACATGCACACATGCACACATGCACACCCTTCTGACCTCAAGAATGCACAAGCAGCTGCCTTGGTAAACACCACATCTGAGTCCAGCAGTAGTTTTATGCTCATTGTTTCTGTCTCTTTTATTTATGCTAGAGAAACAATGTGAGCTAGATGCAGACAGCTCTCTGCCAATAATAGAAGTGTGTTTGCTGGCGAGCCAAAGCAAATAACAAAGAATTGGAAAAAAATGGATTTGACCCTAGCAAATTAATATAAACAATAACTTCCCTGCATGCACGCCCCCCCACACACACACACTGTATATGTATAACAGCTATAGTTACAATTTTGTTGAGCAATTTTTTTTTTACTAAAAGACCCGGAATTTAGCAAATACTAAGCTTTGAGGCCTAATACACAGTTTTTAAAATGTGTAGACGTTATGTACAGATAGACTGCTTGGCAGCTAGACAAGGAGGTATAAACAGATTTATATCCCGACTCTTGTTTTATGGATGAAGAAACTGGAGTTTTGACAGTGAGTGACTTGCTCAGTGAGTGGGTCTATGGTACAAATGTATTTCTCCTGATGCTCAGAACAATGATCTCCTCACCCATTCACCCTTCCTTTCTAGCTATGTTGCTTTCCCTATTTGTTGTTTGTTCCAAGTAGTGCATATTCATGATTGTTGTTTGGGGATACATGATCTCCTTTTAGCTAGTCCTTCAAGGGTTGAGAACTTATTCTGTGTCATCTTGTAAGTGTAGAACTGGGACCAGTGGGTAGAATAATTACAGTCCTAATACACCCTAAAAAACCTTCTAACTTTCATAAATTATGACTTTCTAGGAATGTAGGTTCAGTCTTGAGCTATTTTAACTTACAAGGTTTGCATATTTTAAAAAGTGGTTTTAGCACATTATATATCAAATGCAATTTAATACTTTATTATAATAGTTGTTACATGACAGCAAACCTGCAGACAGAGTTATCAGCGAGGTCACCCTAAATTGTTGATTCCACTACTACTGTGTGCTGTGGATTGGACCACAGTAATGCCGCAGAGAGCTCACTCGTACCCAGGGAGAACACACCATCAAGATGCACAGTTCTATAGCAAATCGCTCTTTAATTACAAAGAATTGATTTGAATCTTTACATTACCTTAAATCAATGTGGTTACATGGATGCTTTTGCTTTTTTGGCTTTCATTGTTTAGACTCAAAGTATATAGTTTTCTACTTGCTTTCTACTCCAGCGAGGGACTGCCTCATAAAGGAGTGAGCTCCCCTTACCCCAGAAGCTTTCAAGCAGTGGCCCGATGCCATCTATGAGGAGTGCCATGCACTTCTGAAACATTTATACCTAGACTACAAATAAATGGAGATGAGTAGATTGAGTGCCAACTCCACAGCCATTGGTTTAGATGGAGTTATTTTCATTTCATTCCCCAGAGCATGTAATGAAAGACACAGCTTATCTCAGAGCTAAGTTTGAATTGGATAATGTCATCACCATGGCTGCTAGGGGACAATTATTGTGTTCTAGAGTCCTGGTGTCCCTGAGTACTGAGGAGCAGAGCAACCAGTGAGGCAGTCTTGGTTAAAAATAAGTAAATAGTGACACCTGGGTGGCTCAGTGGTTGACCATCTGCCTTGGCTCAGCTCATGATTCTGGGGTCCGGGATCGAGTCCCATATCGGGCTCCCCAAGGAGCCTGCTTCTTCCTATGGCTATGTCTGCCTCTCTCTGGGTCTCTCATGAATAAATAGATAAAATCTTTAAAAAATAAGTAAATAAATAAGACGTATCCCAGCCAGGAGGGATCATTAGAAGAGGACAGACATGGCTGACAGGACCTCATAGAAGAAAAAAGCTATCAATTTTCTCTTATGGCGTGGTTTGTTTTCTTTCCCATTCTTTTCTTAGCTTTTTTTGCAGTGATGATTTAATACTTCTGGCGGTAGAGGTTTGATTCAAATAAAGAAATGTAAGTCAGTGAAAGAAGAGGAAATGGAAGCCAAAAATAGAAAGTATTGCAGTGAAAACATGTCTCAGGTCAACTCCTAAAGTAATTACTATAACATATTTCAGTTATTTTCAATTGTTTGGCCTTTATTCACGTGTTAACTAAATTATGTTTTATTATTTCCCAAGAACAGCTAAATATCACACAGGAATACTTGTTCCATCATACAATTTGGTTGAATCCCCCATTTATATCTTGATGGAAAAACGGACTCTCAAAATTTGAAAAAAATCAGAATCTTCATTACTTCTTTCATCATCACCATGCCAATATCGTTTGATCATATTCAGCCAAAGGGGAAAAAAAAAAAAAGGCAGGGGTATATATCATATGTCAGGGTCGCAGTGGGCCCTGGGCATAGGAAAATGAATAATACCCTCTTTACTATCTTTGAAGAGGTTGCAGCAAATGAGGAGATGGGACTGAAACAAACTGATAATGTAAAGTTTCAGATGGAAATACTGTAACAGACGTGTGAACAAGATGGTTTCTCAGTTGATGCCCAGTTTGGTTGGGGAGGGGGCAAATCTTTGCCTTTTCTCCTGCTGCTCCTACCACATTTAACATTATTTACTTTCTTCTCATTAACCACCATATTCTCATTGAGAAAGGAAAGGCCAACAAGCTTTGGCTTCTTCACTTCACTTCCTTGTTACAGTGAAAGAAGGCCCTGATCACCGTCAACTGGAAATGAAATAAGGGAGGGTTTAAACATGTAATTGTCACTGATCTGTAGTATCTACAAAGTCTGGAAGGGAGAGACAAAGAATCGTACCCTGGGATTCATCCCTTGGGGTTTACAAGTTTATCATCTCTTCCAGAAAATGGAGTTTATCCAAGTAATGAGATAGCGAACGAAACAAGGCCGCCTGTAAGTAGGTGCCCGCCGAGTGTTGCACAGCAATGTGCGATAAGGATTCAAAGCACCCGTTTTTCTTGTCAGGTAATTAAAAAGAAGAATGAGTTCTATAGATAAAACCAATACAAGAAAGAAGGGCTTCTAAAAATGTTTGTTTGTTTGGGTACACTTTGATCTATTTGCCCAATTTAGAAAGAAGATAACTGATATAGTGTTGATTGCTCTCTCTCCCTTCACTCTTACATAATGAGGTTCTCACACAGGTGTGATTAACTAGAAAGGAATGTAAAATATTGTCACTGTGGAGGGACAGATTTTGTCTGAAATTGTAGAATATAATGAAATTAGAGGGACAATTAACTGCCTTAATTGCCTTAATTTCCAAAGTGCCCAACTTTGGAAATATGAGCTGTTACTCTCAAGTAATAAAGGATACTGCACCAACAAATATAACTAGAATTTTTGCATAGAATGATGTCTCCAACTTTTAAGTCATTGACTGTGCTCCCATGTCTCAAAAAGTTTTAAAGTGCCCTCGGGGCACTTACTCAGCACAGTGATAAAAAGCCATCTCTGTGTTCAGAGTTATTACTCTGACTTCTAAACTTTGGGGCCCCACAGTACCCAGAGCACCCCATACAGCTCCCCTGTCTCCCTGGGTGCTCTGAACAAGTCTGATCACCTCACCCTCCCTGGCTATTAACCAGGAGGGGGCTCTGAGCCCACCGGGCCCTTGCTCAGAGAAAGTCTTTGCTTTTCCCCAGACCCTACCTCCTCATTAACAGACAGAGCAGCTGCAACTTACTCTTCCTGCAATTTCTGTGTGGCCCTTGCACTCCTGGTAGGATGTCGGCCCTGCTGCCATGGATGATAGTAATGTACCCTCCAAGAGAACATCTGATCTGCAAAGTGTTAATGGCTAAAAACTGGGGGGGAAGTCCTTATCCAAAAGCCATCTTTCGATCAAGGAGGGGCCCTCCGCCTCAGAGGAAATCTTTCCTGTTTACAGACTTCTGGGGCTTTGAAAAGCCTTGGAAGGTTATGGGCCAGGCTCCTTAGCTTTACGCAAAGGGGCAAACAGGATGAGACCAGGATGGAAACTACATATCATAGGAACCCAGAGGGCAGGAAGTAACAACATAAGAGGGAACTCTTGATTAAAAGTATAATTGGAAAGGTTTGTGTTAGGTGGGTAGGCGATAATGGCATTAAAATATGTCTGTAGATTTTGTACGTGTTTGTAATAAGACAGCCATTAGCCCACCTTTTCTTTAATTGGTTGCCTCTGTCACATTATTCTCCACTTTGGAGAAATCTGAACTTTTTTTTTCTGCATGGAGATGCTGTGCTAAGTCTATTTTGGAGAAAATTCAATCAAACTACATTCTTTATTATTATTGTTAATTTCTATGTGAAATGGAACTTGGGATAAGACCTTATTATTCTTGTAGAATTAATTATCTTAGAATAAACAACTAGGAGATTGAAAATAAAAGAAGTATATAAAGGATGAAGTGGATATTCACTGTGCTTTCTCTACATTCCATTCTCTAAGAATACATAGATGTTTGTGAATTCTTTCTAAAAACTGGCTCAACACTTAGACATTGTAGGAGAGGAACAATTTTTTTTCTTCAAAAACTCAGCGTGTGCGATGTTGGCTGCAGTGGGGTGGCTGCTGAAATCCCACTTTGTGGCATGGGCATGCCCACAAAACACCCCATGAATTTCTCAGTCCCTTCCCTGGCTCCACCCAGCCTGCGTGTGACCACGAGCCACACCTACCCAGCTCTGTACCCCATGGTCCAGGGTGAGCCGTGATCATCTGTTTCCAGACAGAAGTCAGTAGTAACATGTTTTATAATTGTAGTCCTATGCCAACTAGAGAATAAATTGTCATTACCAGATGGCTCCGTGGTGCAGAAAATGTGCTAGTACAGAATTCTGCATCAGCCTCCTTGACTTGCACCCAGCAGGTGATATTTATGGACTGTTTACAAGTTGCTCACATATGGCATTCTAAAGAGGTTTGTAACTTTTATATGCTGTCATCCAGTTTATTTATTTTATGAAAATCCCACTCCAAAGGTCAGCCTTGTTCTGTCTACCTCCCTAAACTTGAGACTGGAGGGAAAATCCTGGATGTGATCTCAGGATGGAGGAGCTAAACACAGAGGCTTTTAAGCCCTCCAAATGTAGCACGCCCCACTCACATGTCCCTGGCACTCTGCTCTCTGGACCGTGGGCATAACCCCAGGTTCCTTATTCAAACGATACGACATTCATGTTCTTTTGTGTGGAACCCGCTGCCAGCTTCGGGCTGGGTTCAGCTCACTAGGAGCAGAGAAGGGGAAAGGGGTGTAGTCAGTTGCAGGGGGGGCCAGCCAGGGCGCCCCAGCCAAATTGCCTGCAGGGCCCACCTGCCTTGGTGGGTCCTCCTGAGACCCTCCCCTGGCCACCTGCCAAAGTGGAGCATCAGAGCTCCCACCTGAGGCAGCAACAAATCTGCACCTGAATAGCTCTTCCTGACTCAGATGGGCTTTGTTCTGGACCCTGGCATTCCTGACTCTATCATCCTTGGTCCGGGTGGCCACTCGAAATGGGTAGGAATTTTACTCATTTTTAGGTTGAGGAAAACAAGGAGGTGTTTTCTCATCCTTGGAAAAGCCGATCGAAAGGAGTGACATCATGTGGTCATTGGAAACCATCCCGTGCTGAGACGAATACAGGGTGTCCCCATGGAGGTGGAAAGGGCACACGGGCTGTGCAGGAGCCCCGGGGACTGTGGAGGTTGCAGGCTTCTGGAAAGTCTCGTCAAGTCCTTCGCCTTCATTTGGTACGAAACAGGAGACAGCAGATAATGTTTTAGAGCATGAACTTTCTCGTGTGACTTTTCCAAGTCACACAGGTAATCTTTTCTTTTTCACCTATCTCTTCAGGTGATTAGCAATTAATAACAGAGAGTTCAGATGGGGGGAATGGAGAGGCCAGCCACTGTACAGTTCTATGGGCCCTGTCAAGTCAACCAGGATCCATTTGTGATGCTCAGCCAAACACAGCACACCAAAGCAGCTGCCTGCAGCAGTTTTTAAAACATACCTCCAGCTAGGCCCTGCTTTAGATATAGTGAACTGAGAGCCTGGGGATGGTGCTCAGGCAAGGATGGGAGATGGTCCTGATGAGCAGAACTGATAGAGGCCTGTCCAGCACCTAGTCAGGTGTTCTGTGGCCAACCTGCAGGGCAGAAGAACCCCTGCTTGGGAGAGCCAGAGGATTGGAGGAAGGATGGTTCTGGCGGGGGCAGGAGGCATTCTGTGCTGGCACAGCTTACCCAAGTCAGCCCCTTACTCTGTGACTTTGGGCAATGTAACCTCAATAAGCCTCACTTCTCTCAAGGACAACGTGGACTTAAAAATAGTACCTTGTGGGGTTATTGGAGTATGAAATGAGATCTTACAGAGCAAGTGCCTAGAAAAGTTCCTGGCACGAGGAAATGCTTGTGAAGAGTCATAGTAGTGGTAATAGGAGGAGTGGTGGGGGTAGGAGGATTTTGGTTAGTGGAAAGAATATGGAGTTTACATTCTGGAATGGTGATTCCAGCCTTAGCCTATAACAAAGACAGGTACAGTTCATGTGGTGTCTGCTGTGTGCCTGACGGTATGTATCTTTAATCCTCACAAGCACACTGCAAGATATTGTCATCCCCATTTCACAAAAAGAGATGAAGTAGAAAAAAGTCAAAAGCTCTAAGAATACAGAATTTACAGTGGCAGAACAGGGGTCTGAAGCCAGGTCCTTCTGATGCCAAACCACCATACGGTCTGCGATACCCAACCAGATACTGAATTATGGGATCTTGTGTTCCCTTCCAGCTGACCGGAGATCCCAGAGCCCCTGACTACATGACTGGTCCTGCATGATGTAGTTATTTCCTGGGCAGTAACTGAAAAGCCCTTGGGATCTTGGGAATTCAGGCATAACATAAGATTAGGACATTAAGTGGGCCTTTCGACTACAAGGTTGAAGATTCATCAGGCTTTTCTCGGGGTAAAGGACGGCTGTGAAGAATGGGGTGGGGGATGGCTGTGTGCAGATACCCCAGACTCCCCTCGGCCAGTGCAGCCTGCCCCAGGGAAGCAGAGACTGCATCTTTGATGACCCAGCCAGTAAGGCCTGGTCACCCAGGGTAGAAATCAGTTTAATGTGACTTTCACATGCTGCTCCTGGGACCAGGGCTGAAAATAGGTTCTCTTTATGTTCTCTTTCACCAACTGAAAAAATATTTCCAGGGAATCCCAAGATCTTGAAAACCTTGGCTCCAGAAAAGCAGGTATATTTTAACACCTGCCAAAATGAGCAAAATTAATAAGATAACTGAATTTGCACTGTGAACTGAGATTGATAAGTATACTATTAATAGGGAAATGTAATACTGGTTATCAGAGAATAATGTAATTCCTAAGAATTTTTTTCTTGGAGCCATGTCCAAGAGTCTAATTTTCTAGAGCGATAAAACCAAATTCCATCTGACTCTCCCAGTAGCTCACCAGGAAAGAAAGGTAGGAAAAGTAGATTTGTTGGAACAATGTGTACTTTGACTACATGAGATGTTACGTTGGAAGTAAAAACTGCAGGAGCCCCAGAAATATTTCAGAATCCACATTTATATTCAATCGAAATATAAAGAAACTGAGAAATTCATAGCAAAGAGCTTCTAGGAACATCCTTGGGGAAAACTGTTAATTCACAGATTATAGATGAAATATTCACCTCTTAGAAGTGTGCTGCTTCTTATAATAAGACACACAGCCTGTGGCTCTAATTAAATTTGCTGCAAGTTTTATGGCATCACCACAGATAGTAGGGTTTAGTGTTTGGTTTGTACTACAGATTGTGTGGACTTCCAATCTGTAATTTATAATCAATTAGTAGAGTATTTAAAATTGCACTGAATGAAAGATTTTTTCCTTGTTTAAATCAGATTATTAGGACTGGAATGTTAATTCTGTCTTGGCTCGGGTGGCAGGCACCTTCCAGGGAACTTACTGACTGGCCTAAACCAAACTTGGTGTGTAGCCTTGGAGCACTCAGCTCCCAGATTGCCTGTTGCCATCCTGACCCTCAAGCTCTAGAGTAAGAACAGACCTCTTGGGCCCCCTCAGGGCAGCTCCAGATCCACCTTCCTGGCCCTTCTGTCTGCATCCAGGCCTACATCCAGAGTCCAGAAACTTCTCATCCTTCTCATCAAAGAACAAGCCAGTTTTCAGATGGCTCTGGGCTGGCTTGTGTATAAGAAGCAGGATAGAAATGAAAAGAATCATTTTTCGTAGGTCCACTTGAAGTAACTAAAAGGAAAAGGAGACTCTGGAGAGTTCCAGAACAATCAGACTAACTAGAGAGGTCAGTGGACCAGGGGGCAGCCTGCCTTCAAACAGACCTTCCTGTCTGGCTGTCGGTTCCTGTCCTCACTGAAGAGCCTGAGGATACAGCTCAAAAGTATTTCTTAGACTTAGGAAATATACTGACCACCCTTTCAAGAAAAGCATACCCACCAACCTTTAGTGTTGAAAATTATATTTAATTATATTGCTTATTATATATGTACAAAAAATGTATTTGTCCTTAGCATTCCTTTAGAATAAATAAAATAAAGCAAGTTTACACATTAATCCCAACAGAACAACAAAACCAAAACACTCAGATAACAATATCAATTTGACATGATGAATCGTGGCATTTGACAGAAACAAAATCCCTGTCTTTGGGTAACATAATAATATAGTATGATGTGTTTGCAATTTTGTGCCTTACTACATATTAACTTAATTTCCTTGAGTTTCAGCATGATGGACAACCCTTTTAGCTATTAGCTTGGTCTTTGCTGGTTTTAAAAATTCTTTTTATTGTTTAATTTGTTGTAGCCACTAATGGTGGTTTAAAGAAATAGTGTATTAACATGGATTAATTTAGTGATGTAGCCTGAAATATTACTTTGGGGAAAAAAAAACCCATAAATTTAAATACAAATTTACATGTGGCTGCAAAAATACATGATGGTGTTTCTTATATATATGGTGGTTATCCATGTGATCTAGGATATGTTTACAGTGCAGTTTTTAATAGATAATCATTAAAGGAAAACCTAAAATTTCTAAATGCTTTTATAACTGTTCAACACTTGAAGAATGACTGGCCTTAGGTCCAACTGCCCATATATGACATATTAGAGGTGGTATCTGGACAAGTCACAGACTCTGGACCTTGATCAGAGCTACAATAAAACCAGAGCCAACATGACTATCTTTGAATCTTGGTGTGTTGTTAATGGAAAGGGCTTTTGAGATCTTCTGGGCTGATCCCTTTAGGTTGCAGATGAGGAAACAAAGGCCCAGACAGGTCAAGTGACTTGCCCAACATCACCTCACTGTTTAATGGCAGAGTCCCATTTAAAACTTTGTGCTCCTGACTTTTTGACCAAGGCTCTCCCATCACAGTGGCAGCTTTGGCTGGGTGGTCAACTGTGGCAGCTCAGCAGGTTGGTAGCTATGGTGCTGAGGATATGCTACTTGTTTAATGTGGTGGGTTTTGCTCAGATACAAAATGGATGTTGGTTCTCTCCCAGGCTCACATAAGTAGGGTGAACCCTTCAGGATTTCACAAGAGTGGCATAATTCTGCTTTTTTCCTCATTAACTTTCCAGTGCTTACTTTTCTGGCCCCTTGTATCTCTGAACAGTTACTAGAAATGAGTTTTGCTGAAGCATTATTCTGTAAAAAGATCAAGCCCCAGAATGAGGACTGAGAACATTAACAGGAAGTCAGATGTCACTTTAGACTATTAAAATTCTCACATTCTAAGAGCTTACCAGAAGGATTTGAGAAATGTAGGCTCTCTACATAAAACGTCACATGTACATAAAAATCACTAAGTGATCAACATCTTATATTGAAAGAAATACACTGATTTTAACTTGAGGTTGCAAACCCCACTATGATTTTATATAAAGTTTTACTTAGTTGAATTTGCTCACAATGGTATTGTTCAATGCTAACATGCGATGAAGAATGTATTTAATTGGTATTAGTGACTTCTTTGGTTTGTCTGATGAAAGGACATTATCCACACTATCATGGGGATTGATAAAAGGCTATACATATTGGGTATGGGTGAGTGAAATTCATTCATTCACATGGTAATGCAAAAATTGGTAAATCCACAGCATGCTAATAGTTCCACATCCCTATTAGACAAATCAGCTATGTCTTAAGAGATTTTATGGGTTTTGAGTGCGCAAGCACGCATGTGTGTATGTGTGTGGATGTGTGGATGTGTTTGCTGTTAGCAGATGCCAAGCATTCTTCCTTCAAAAATAACAAATATGTTTTCTGTCTTCTCCCTCTTGCTGAATGCTAAGTGAGTGTGTTTTAATGGGAACATTGGATTTAGGAGAGAGAATCCAGAGTCCAGTACCAATTCTGCTACAGTCTGTGCGTTGTATGACCTGTAGCAGTCCAGAGGGGCTCTATTTGTAACATTTAGGGTCAGAGGAGATGCCCTCCAAATTCCCTTCTGTAATTCTTCTTCGTGACCATTTTCCTTGTTTCTAACACAATGAAACAAATTGTGTAATTAAATTCACCATCACCATTATAAAGATGTTGTAGTCCAAACAGGTTGTAAAATTCTAAGGAAACATGCCGTGTCTGTTTTCCTCCATGCCAGAAGCCAAGATATATCTACTGAAGATGTTAGAATCAAAATTGGCTGAGCCAAAAACATTCCAGCAAAGGAAAAGTCTGGAAAAGTCCCCATCCAGATGACTGTGTTAAAGTTGATACTTTACAAATGTCTCTTATCTCATTTGAAAAGAAATAGAGAATCTAAGTATTCTGGGATAAAAATAAATTGTGTTATTTAAGTATATGTGCATGTCTACATTTAAATAAATTGGAAAAAAGAAGAAATGTTCTGAAACTGAAATGAAACAGATTGGAACTGTCTTCAAAAATTTTCTTCAAAGTAAAGGTTACAGAATGCAGAAGTAAGTTACTAGAGATGCTGGGGACTTTCTTTCTTTTGTGGGTTTTTAAAGTAGGACAGACATGGGACACCTGGGTGGTTCAGTCAGTTTAGCATCTGATTCTTGATTTTGGCTCCGGTCGTGTTCTTGGGGTCTTGAGATCAAGCCCTGCTATGGGCTCTGTGCTTGGCGGGGAATCTGCAGGAGATTCTCTCTCTCTCAGCCCCTCCCCCTGCTCTCTTTCTCTCTAAAATAATAAATTAATAATTTTTTTAACAAAATAAATAAAGGGACACCTGGGTGGGTCGGTGGTTGAGCATCTGCCTTGGCTCAGGTTGTGATCCCGGGATCCTGGGATCAAGTCTCACATTGGACTCCCTGTGAGGAGCCTGCTTCTCCCTCTGCCTATGTCTCTGCCTCTCTCTCTGTGTCTCTCATGAATAAATAAATAAGATCTTTTAAAAAGTATTAAAAATACAATAAGTAAAATAAATAAATAAAGTAAGTAAGTAAGACAGACATAAATCTGCTTATCTGCCTTAATTGGATTAGATGGTACAAGTGAACTCAAGCCTTTCAATGTTGATTCCCTCTGAGATGCTCAAATAAATGCCTTTCTCTGCCCATTGACATTCAGGGTTAATAAGCATAGTGGCACATGCAAAAAAACTTATTTTTCTTTCTATCTTTATTTGTAATTAAACATTAACTGGGCCCATGAAAATGCTTGAAAATATTTATCTTTTTGAGGGGAGAATTTAAAAATCACTTTGCATCATGTTCAAGATAATGCTAGAGCTGTAAGCCCACAAGTGTAGAATTCTGTTCTTCATGAAAAATCGGGACAGAGGTCAATTTGTAGAGAAGGTTCACATTCTTCAACCGTACAAGTGAGAAACATGTTTGGGAAGTCTGTGGAAAAGTAGTAGATAGGCAATTAGAAGACCTGAGTCTTTGATGCTAAAACTATCTCTGTGATCTTGAACATTGTATCTCTCTGCCTCAGTTTTCATATTTAAAAATAAGATCAAACTAGACAATTTTCAAGACCACTTTATTTTCAAAATTGGTATATGATCCTCTCCTCTCTCTCTCTCTCTCTCTCTCTCTCTCTATATATATATATATATATGTATATATATATATATAGATGATGATGATATATAAATGAAATATGTGTGTGTGTGTGTGCATACCTCTCTTCTAAATTTTGTTCCCATTTAATTGATTCTCTGTCTCCAGGAAACACTTTGTGGCCTACATTTTAAATGTTTATTATAAAAAGAGTTTGCAAGCTCTCTTGAGTTTTCTCCAGAATTCACGCAGCACCATTCTGAAGATTCTGTTTGCATCTACACTGTGCGCCCCAGTGATGCCTTACTGCCCTCCACATCTCCACAACACAGCTCTGTTTAGTGGCACGCTGTGGTTGCTGTTGTTCATAGTTGTCTGGAAAAGTCTTGTCTCCAAATTACAGTGGCTTTCTTCTTTCTTGCCCTGAAGCAACAGATGATGGGAGAAATATGTGTGTTTCTGTTCTTCAGGGTCAGAGCTGCCTCAAGCATAGAATTCTTAACTTTCTAGTTTATTCCAAATGCAATGAATCACTAAGTAAATGAGAACCATGAGCTGCATATCAGGGCAATTGTGTAAGTTAAATTAATTTTTAGAACTAGATTGTATTAGTTAAGCTGAGGATCCTAATGTGTGCTGACAAAAATGTCCAATCAGCCTACCAAGGTGCCTGAGACATATTGCCCCGATAATAGCTGAAAATTTGAACTTGGCAGTTTTATGGATTGGTTTGTATCTGAAAAACAGGCAGCTTTTAAAAGCCCTGAATAAACATTGCTTTCTGTGGACACCTGTGGTGTGACTATTTATAAAAGTACCCAATCATTTTTCCTTTCCTAAAAGCGCTATTGGCAGAAGAGGGCTTGGTTATTTAATCCATAGCTTGCAATGCACTGCACCCTACAGTGGCAAAGAACATACAGGGCCAGAAGAAAGAGATCAAGAAAGCATTAAAAATGTCAGGCCATGAGACCATGTTGAAATTATTAGGTGAGATGCTGTCCTGCATTTCACAGTGGCCTGGCACACCTCGAGGCCCAGCTTCCTCTCCACTTGCTCTGTTTTGATGGGTTCTTGCAATCTGTTCTGAAATTGAATTTCAGTTAGTTTCAAGAGCATTTTGCAGTAAATAAGGGTGACTCTGGTATCATGTTTGTGAATCTTGATGTAATAATCAGAGGTAATTGAAGCATGCACAAGCCATGGAGACTTATGACATGTTTTTAAACAAGTATTGACTGATATGAAACTAATTTAACAAGAACTGGAAATTGGACTCCTCTGAGAAGGCATGCACGGAATACAAGGTCTGGTGCGGCTGCAACGGAGTTGGATTCTAAAAACGGATTGTTCAAGTTTCCTTACCTTTCCTGAAGGAGTTTAGGTGCAAGTTACTGGCAGGCAAGGTTGTGACCCCATGAATAGGGCTGATCATCTGACGACCGGAATTAATCATGTGTCAGTCCTGTGGTTTGGATTAACTGGGGTCGGTCATCCCCTACTGCCTGGGTGACTCCTATGGATAAGAAAACCTCTTGGTAACAGAGGCAGCAGAATCAACTTGAAATGGCAACATTTTATGTAAACCAGCACAGCTTTGGAAACTTTTTATCTTGTAAATTAACTTTCCTTAGATAAGATTGTAATCTTTTGAATTTATGTGCATGCTTACATGGATATATGTACATATGCAGACATATCCCATGGAAGCATTCCATACATTCTCACTTGCAAAATGCCTGCTGGACTTCTATTCCATTTTAATGCTAGTTAGATACTAAAAAGGAGAAATAAAAGAACAAAACCTGTAATTTACATCTCTAAGCCCTACTGCAGACAAAGATTATTAGAACAGGTCGTGCTATTCTCCTTAGGCTCTGGATTTAAAGCCAGTGAAAAGCATTTGAGGATCAAAATTTGAAATTCAAATGATGAAAAAAAATAGTCTAAAATGTTGGCTTCCACAGATACTGACCTTAAGTACAAATGGTGGTGAATTTTTTTGTTCTTACACTAAAGAGAAGAGAATGGATTGTGTGTAGTGCACTCAGAAGATTGGTGATAAAGTCTCTGAAACCTTTTGCTGCTTGTCCCCTAATTGAAGGAAGTAGAGGAGACCGATAATGCAGGGAGGGAATATAGCAGAAAGAAAATAATTACCAGCTTCATTAGGCAAATTTTATCATTTGAGTGTGTTTCTAGCACACACTGTCAGCTGGATTGAGACTTTATGTGAAGCAAATTTCCTTAAAAGACAAGGAATTACAACATACAGTTTGAAATGCATCAATGCCACCCTCATCAATAACACTCCAGAGATCACAGGAAGTTGAGATCTAAACAGTTTATTTTTCTAGATAGAAATGTTGAAGACACGGACCTCATTAGAACTATCATTCCACCTGTGGAAACTGAAACTGGATTGACAGAGCGACCAGGGATTTATAGACGTAATACTTATTATCGCTAATAGGAGTTAGGTACCCAAATCCCAGGATGATAGATGCGACTATACCCTTAAGTATTTGGTATGCTCTTCCGCAGAGCTGTTGTTATCATGATGGCTATTTTAATAAGATTTCATGTAATTGGAACAAAAGCAGAACCACCCAGGGTCTTTGTGTTTTCCCCAAAGTGATTTATATCATTTGTAGAAAAAATTTCTGAAGGGGGTAAGATGTTTTCCTTCAGAATCATTTAGTAAACAAGTTAAAGGATTCAGTTTCAATGTTGTTAAAGTCAGTAACAAACTGTTGGACTACCTGAGCTGTTGGACTACCACTTTGTTCTGGTGTTTCATGTTTATTCATTTTTTTTCCTGTAAACCTGAACTTTTTTCCAGGAAAACAGCTTTGTTTCCAATTATCATAAAAACTCAAGATAGGGGGCGCCTGGGTGGCTCAGTGGTTGAGCCTCTATCTTTGGTTCAGGTCGTGATCCTGGGGTCCTGGGAATCAAGTCCCGCATTGGGCTCCCTGCAGGGAGTCTGCTTCTCCCTCTGCCTGCGTTTCTGCCTCTGTGTGTGTGTCTCTCATGAATAAATAAAAAATAAAAAGTAAATAAATAGATAGATAGATAGATAAACTTAAAAATTCGAGATAAATAGGCATATTTTCTACCTACAAGAAGGATGATCGGGGCGCCTAAGTGGCTCAGTTGGTTAAGCGTTAGCCTCTTGATTTTGGCTCAGGTCGTGATCTCAGGGTGGTGAGATCCAGCCCTGCATCGGGCTTCACACTCAGTCGAGAATCTGCCTGAGATTGTCTTTCTTCCTCTCTCAGCCCTCCCCCTGCTCCTGTGCACTCAATAAATAAATAAATAAATCCTTAAAAAAAAGAGAGAGAGAGAAGGATGATCTTATGAGGGGAAAAAACTATGGCATGGCAACACCCAAACAATAACCCCAGTGCAACACGGGGCAAACATAATGAACTGGTCCATACTGGCTGACTTAGAGCTCCATAAACTCAAGTGGAGGAAACATTATAAGAAAAGCTTCACAGAACAGATGAACCTTGAGCTGGGCTTTCAAAGAATGGAATTTGATTCTGCCAAAATAAGAAAAGAGAAACTTTTAGTAAACTTGATGCCAGGACAGTTCTGTGTAGTTATTCTTAGGTGAGGGACATCAGGGCCCTTGTCTCTGATCGTTGGAAGAGCTGGTGTCATCCCTGAGGTGGTAACTGTGCAGAGGCTCGGAGCAGAGACCCATAGCATTTGCCTCCTTCAGTTTGTGCCTTAAAACAAAAACCTGCAGCTTATACCTGAACTTTGACTTTGACTTCAAGTTGGCCTTTCTATTTTCCTTTTTACCCTGCCATTTCTCTACTAGGATTCATATTTTATCTTTTTCTTTTTTTTAAGGTCATTATCACAATTTCTTTTATCTACATTTAAACACTAATTTTTGAAAGTCTGGGTTAAAACAAGGAGGAAATGCTCCGTGTTTGCAGCCTCAGAAGAGCCTGGCTTACATGCAACCATGAGCTCTGAAGTTTTGAATGAGCAGAGCATGTCTGGGAGGCATTAGAAAACACATGGCTAGAGAAGTGTCCTTGAATTATCTTCAACTGCATGACTTTTATTTTTACTCCTGTCTAGCATCCATGCTATTGGTTCATTTCCAGGTCACTGACAGTAAGGTCCAGAGCCAAAGATGAGGAGTCAGCTATCTATACCACCACTCATGCCCTTGACTCTATTCCAGTCACTTCTCTGTGAATAATTCAGGAGTTAATGCAGTTGATTCGTTAGTCAATTCAGTAAAGAATCACCCATTACACCAGTGGTTTAACAATCGACTAGCTGTTCTGTCATGATGTGGACACTGCTTCAATGAAGACACAGTTGCGTGTCACAGGACATGACCTGTTCATGTCTCCTTTCAAGTCTATATAACAATGCCAAGTCTAAAAGCTCTCTCAGCTTTTCGTAAATGAGTGCTGCATAGATATGAACTATTATTTTTTTCACCAAAAGTTTTATATATATATATATATATATATATATATATATATATATATATATATCACATGCTAAAAATACTTCTTAATTGCAAAGCAGAATAGGAATAAAAATCAAAGCTTTTGCTAATGGTCTACCATTTGTACAGAAAATTTCCATTGAACACACCAATATTATTACTGTTCAAACATTTACACAATCTGTGTTGAACATGTCTGTCATACATTAGGGGAAAGTATTTTTGAAGACATTGGATTTTAAGAAAAATTAGAAAAACATCAAATTGAAGTTATTATTTTTAATGACTGACAAACCCAACATTATTTCTGCTTTGATACTGTTTGAACTGTTAACCTATGTTTCTGGAGTGTATGTTCATCAGTGAATAATTAGGGAGGAATTCAGTAGTAAGTAACTGATATAAAGGCCATTTGACTTTGAAAATTTACAAAAGCCTATTTTAAGGTTAAAAATAATCATGAAGGCTATGTGTGTGCTTAATTAGTGAAAATGAGTATTTGGCCTATGTCTGGCAAGGAGAATTATTACAACCTGTCTTTTGGAAAAGTATCCGGAATCAATGACATTTTTACAGTACAACCATAATCTTACTATATTACACACACACACACACACACACACACACACACGTTAAAGAGACTATCAATTGGCATGAAATTACATAGCAGTGTGAAGAGGGAGAGAGTAAGAGAAAAATTCAATAGAAATTTAACAGCTACAAAAATAGGAACATTCTCAGTCCAAAATTTGGAGTTCTTGGCTGGTGTGCCTGGTTTGTAAAAGAAAAATTAGCCGACTAAGTTAATTTCTTTCTCTGGCATCAGAAAGCCAACACTCAGAATGGATGTGGAAAATGCTTGTGTTAAATCATCACCCAAGCATCTCTTTGGCCCTCGGACTCTGTCCCCGGGGAGAGCCAGATCAGCCTCATACCTCTCTCCATTACCTGGGTTGTTGTTCCACAGAGCCAGTTTGTCATTCCCATGGCAAGACCCAGCATGAAGATTGCTTAGTCCCAAATCAGTAAGAAGGGCCGGAGAGTGTGGGAATGGAGGGAGAAGGAGAGCATGGTGGGGTGTGCAGTAGAGGAGAGTACATGGCCAGCACCCACCCTGCTTTTGCACAGGCACTACTCCAAGCTCTCACAGTAGTCACCGAGCCTCTGGAATATGCATGCACATTTCACAGTGCTCACCAGCCTTGTAATTGCTAAACAAAGCTTGTCTCCACAACCACCTTTCTTGAGCAATTAAAGAAGTGGTTTCCTTATCTATGTTTTTGCTTGTTTTTTAAAAAGTGTCAGTCTCATATGTGCGTTCTTACATTTTTTTTCTCTTCGTACAATACCACAAAAGCTAAAAACTTTAGGGTCATGATGCTTATCCGCAGATACCTGAAGGGCTCTCTTGTGGAGGAGTAATTAAATGTCATCTTAGGATAATGGACAGAAGCTACACTGGATACTGAAGAAACATTTATTGAGGGAATGGAGCCAAGGCAAAGTAATGAACACACAGCAATCATCCGGGCGCCAAGGACGGAATGAGTTCCTTGTCTGGATTCTGTGCTGCCCCTTCCTGTGGGTTTCGGAGCAAGGCTAAGCATTTGCCTAGTGGGGATCTCAAATCAGAATTCCACCCTGGTGAGCATATAGATCCTTTTTCATCGTCTCCTCACAAATGAGATGTAGTGATGTTTGTTTTTCATCAAAATTCAGTAGAATGTACTGGTTCTTCCACTAACTGGATTCGAAATATTCTTCCAGTCTCCTTAAGTGTTCTGAGCTTCAGCTCCGTCCTCTGTAGAATGCAACATTGGTCTACTGTGCCTCCCCACTGTAAAAGTTTGCTTGTTCTATTCATGGTGGTCACCTTAACACTAACTACGTGTAAAAGCCAGGACATTTCCAATTCCTGCTCTCAGAGAAGCCAACTGCAGAGTCATCCATGCCAAGTGCATCTGTCAGGCACTCCAGTCTATTTTACCAAGTATAGGCAGTCTTCGGTATCAGCATTGTATTTGTTTAGCTAGAAACAGTTGCTAAAACGGTTCTCCAAGCACTGATTAAAACTAAATTCTGAACATCTAAGGCAGAAAAGAAGAAGGAATTAGGTTGCCAGATTTATCTCTGTCTTCTCAAATTTATGTCATCACTTGCAAAATTGATTCCCTTCCTGAATGTTTTATTACTGGTGACCTATGGCTCATTCAAAGTCAGTGACTTTCCAAAATAAGACATTGAAAATACTTTCTGGTGAACACTAGTTCCACAGGTATTATGTAATAAAAGACTCTTACAATCAATGAAATTGGCATACATTGGGTTAAACCAAGTTAAATCAAGGTTTCATACCTGTGGGACTTCTCAGAGCCTTTAATATACTGAATTGTAAATTGTGAATATTCGCGAAAGGAACATTATGACAGGCAACATTCCCAAGTGATTTGGGAAAAAAAATTTCTTTTCCTTGAAGCATTTCATGAAACAAGTATTCTGGGGAACACATTTTAGGATCAATTCTCTACTATTTCTGCTTCCTACTAAAAAAAAAAAAAAAGGTGGAGGAGTGCCTGCGTGACTCAATAGGTTAAGAGTCCAACTCTCTATTTTGGCTTGGTCATGATCCTGAGGGTTGTGAGATTGAGCCTTGAGACAGGGTCTGCATTGGGTGTGGAGTCTGCTTGAGATTGATTCTCTCTCTCCCTCCCCCCCCCCCACCCTCTGCTTGTCTGTGTGTGTGTGTGTGTGTGCACTCTTTCTCTTTCTAAAAAAATAAATAAAGCAAACACAGCAGACTGGAAAGTGATGAAAACAATAATAATATGATCAATGCAATTTGCCATTACTAGAGAAAAAAAAAACAATCAGTTAATGAGGTATCTGAAATAAGTGGTATTTTTATTGTAATTTGACAATTTTAAGAACCTACAACGTTTTAAATAAGTTTTCCCTGGAAGGATTCTCAAAGGGCCTGTTTTCTTGTACATTTGTAAGCAAGCACTGACTTGTCCCCAAATAATTCAAGAACTCAAATGCTGAAAAACCACCTTGCTATCTCTCCCTGTGACTTTGCACCACTAATTCTCTTAGTAAACTTTTATTTGTAGAGAAAGGGCAAAGAAGAAATTCATTTTAAGTCAATTAGGCTGTTTGAGACTTTTTTTAAAAGATTTTATTTATTCATTCATGAGACACACACACACAGAGAAGGTTGTTTATATATAGTGAAATGTTATGTATTCTGGTTTGTAACACACACACACACACACACACACACACAAAACACTTTTCCTTATGGAATAACTAGTCAGAGCAAGGAAGGTAAAGCACAGCCTTCTCTCTCCTTTGCCTCCTTGTCTTGTTTTTACAGCTGAGTCTTTAGTATTATCAAGAGGAAATTTTCTCTGGCTTATATTGTGCTAAAGAGAAAAAGGGTATTTGGAAATGCTCCCTTTATACTCCCTTTTATTTTAGCGAACCTGACCATATTCCCTTTTCCTTTCTGTTCAGCTTGCCATAAAGATACCTTGGGGTCGGGGAGTACTTTAGATGGTAGGTTGGAGGTTGTCTGAACTCCCCGCTGAGTCAAACCCATGCTCCAACCGCAGAGCCATTTCGGCAAGCTGACCCCGTGTACTCATATGGTTAAACTTATGTGGTGCTCCTGCTCTTAGCTACTGGCAATGTTTATGGCCACTGCTTTCTTTTCTTCTAAACACACAATTACTCCTTAAGGTCTGTATAAATCATGAGGCCTACTAGGTCATTAAAATCCTTTCTTTCCTTCATGAGCTCCCTCCTAACACAGAGAGAGTTCAAGTCTTATTCTCATACCAATTAATTATTGAGTCTGTAGTACAAGTCAATGATGAAAGAAAGAAAGAAAGAAAGAAAGAAAGAAAGAAAGAAAGAAAGAAAGAAAGAAAGAAAAGAAAAGAAAAGAAGAAGAAGAAGAAGGAAAGAAAGAAAGAAGAAAGAAAGAAAGAAAGAAAGAAAGAAAGAAAGAAAGAAAGAAAGAAAGAAAGAGAAAATATATAAACTAGTGTTTAGGCCAGTAACCAATTAGTTACTGAATATTTTGGTTTTTAACTCATTTGCATGATGTAATATAGAAAAAAAAAGCCCTGGTTGACATTTGAGGTATTTTATGTCAATAGATTTACTTCTCTTTGCATACATTTTTCTCTGTACTACAAATTGACTTGGAGTTTCAGAATATGTGGTAGGTAGTAAAACTAGTAGTCGCCCAGTCGTGTGTCGCTGATACACCTGCTTTTTGAGTTAACAGAATATTAAATAATGAAAAAAAAATTCTATAAGCATGAATGCATTGGATTCTAAAGATGACTTACTGCAAACAGTATGCTGCTTTCAATAAACATTAAGGATTAAGGAAAAGGCAACTCTCCCTATGACATGATCTATTTTTCTCATGTGCATTTCATTCTAGTATCATAAATACATTAGGCCTATACCTAAAAGATTCGTGTTTCTTGGTTATGGGTAGCTTAGTGGTTTGTACCCCAAGTAAGCTTTATAGCCTACTGAACAGCATAGCAGAATTCCAACTTTGGGTCAGTGCCCCCTACCCACTTAAATTTTAATTCAGTGTTACTTTCACTACTCGTGTCACTAAAAGGAAAAGAAATCTAATCTGTGTCACTAGAACCATTTTTATTTTATTTTTCTTTTTTTCACTTTTTCAGAAAAGATGGGTAGTCATTTCAAGGTAAGACACTTCTGCATTCCAGAGTGAATAATCTTACCTACCTGACACCAAAAAAGTTCTACTATAATTACTGCCAAAAAAAAAAAAGCCTTTAAAAAATGAATATTTGCCAACTTTAGTCCCTGCAGCTCTGTTTTGCAAATGACCTAGGTCTCCACTGAATAATTATGAATTAATAAGGAGGATATTTTAAAAATTCTTAAAATTAGCACATTAGATCCTATCATCTAAAACAGAATTATTGCTTTATTTATTTTTCCAAAGAATAAAAAAGGAAACTTGAGGATTATGGTTTTGTGACACTATGAGCCAGAGTCACTGACTTTCTAGAACCAGTCGTTGCACCTTGGGTGCTTCTACCACACCAATTAAGGGGGTTTTTTGAGCAAATTCAGTACTGCATGCTAATAGCACTAATCCAACTGCAGATCATTAAATCAGTTGAGTACATCAGTGCAAACACTTAACAGATTTAGTGATTTAAGAAATACATATATCTTGGATATATATATATATATATATATATATATATATATACACATTGATTTCTTTAGTCCCGTTATTGACAATGGCCTTAACTGACTGATTTTTGGTGGTAGTACTGGGGCAGGACCTACTGTCATCCCAAATAGTACTTTCCCGAGTAACATATTATGGTCATGTTCTGAGAGTTAGCCATCTGACTGATCATCCCCCCCGGGGGCTGACAGTAGCCACATGTCCTGTGCTACCTCTACTGCAGTCTGTTTTGAACTGGGTAGTATGTACCATTTGGAAAACAAAACTGTGTTCCCCTTACTTCCTATGCATTATTCCACTTCCTTCTCCTGCATTCCAACCCCCCTCGAGAAGAGACACCAAGCCTGCAAAAGCCATTAGATACATGATTTCATCTAACCCTCCTTAATATCCTGTAGGATGATGATCAGGCTGTCCATTGTACAGGTGAGCAGCTGAGGCTCACAGAGTTTGGTTAGTGACTTGCCCAAGGCACTCAGCTAGTCAGGGGCAGAATGGGAGGACTTGGGTCACAGTCATCCCACTTTGGCTGGGCAGGGGGCACTTCCTTGCTTCCCTGGCCCCTTTGACCCTTTGTGAGAGGTCAAATACAGTGACAATTCTTGATCCATCAGAGGTGTAGGAGTGGATGCTGAGGTTCAGAGCCTAGACCAGAACCCATCCTTCCTGCCCCAGCTCTCTCCATTAGACCATGTTAAAAGGCTCAGTTCACTTAAAAAAACATAAAAAGCCTTTGGATGGCTGAGAGGAGAGGAACATAGAGAATATCCTTTATAGACAAAAAAAACTTAAAGATATAAGATTTAAAATACATAAGAAGGAAGTAAATGTGTCCAAAAAAACCCCTCTGTCACTTCCTGATGGCTTGACTTGCTATATAAACCCATCTTGAGACAATCCATACAAGTAATTCCTTTTTTTTTTTCCCTGAGAACAGTGGAAAGTTGGCAAGAAGTAAAAATTTTCTATGAAATAGGGAGGCGAACAAGTTGTAAATGATGTTAATATCTTCCAGATGGCACAGTTTTACTTGGGAACTGAATTTATTGTAATTAAAGGCATGTGAATTTTTCTATAAATACTGAACTTTGCAAGTTTGACACTGGAAGACTCCATCACTTCTGGAGCCTAGTTGTTTTAAGGGAGGCGTTCCTTCTCTTCCATTTAAAATACATCATTGGATTTCATAATCTGAGTTAAATCATGGAAATATTTTCCCATGTGAAGGACTTTTTTTATCTTCCATGCCAATAAATCTTAATTACGAAGTAAGATTCCTCAGAAATGAGAAATTTAAACTCCAAACATTTCTATTAAAATTATATATTTTAACCATTATTTTACACCGCATGTCTTGAATTTATTTATATATTTATGTTTAAATTAAGCTATTATCACTTTCAGTTTCCCGACATATGTGTTGGGCAATCTTGGAAGCTCTGTTTTTGCTTCAATCAGGAGTCTGGCTTCTTCCAGAACCTTGCTTTCCTTTACACTGTAAGCAATGCTTGTGGGCTCAAGGCTCCCAAACCAACAGCCAACATGACAGGAGAACATTAAAACCACTTCCACCATCACTTCAGCTTCCTCTTCCTACCTTTAGTCCTAGGCTGGCTCTGCTGGTCCCTGCTCTATCAGGTGATGCAAGTGGATGATCCCTCTTGGCTTTGGTTTCTACTACAGCTCCCAAGCTCCAGGTGTCTCACCAGAGGTTGGTCTGTGTGGCAGGCAGAATTTAAAGCAGGGCCCCCAGGACCTTCAGCCCCTGGGGATGACACACTTCCTCCCAGTTATTCAGTCAACCATTAATACAGGTGCTGCTACAAAGGGATTTTGCAGATTTAAATAAGTTATCAACCCAGCTGACCTCAAGAAAGGGAAACTATTTTGGGTGAGCCAGACCCAATCGGGTGAACCCTTAAGAGGGAGTGAGCTTTTGCTGAAGAGCATGAGGCATGAGAAGAACTCATGGGGAGACAGATTTTCTGCTGTTGGCTTTGAAGCTGGAGAGGGCCACATGATGACAAATGTAGGTGGCCCATAGGATCTGAGAGGAGCTGACAGCCAGCAAGAAAGTGGGGACTACAGACCTACAAGCACAAGAAACTGAATACTGCCCTAATGGTGTGAGCATTGACAAGGACACCAAGCTCAAGATAAGAATGCAACCTGCCAACAGCATGAGTTTGGTCTTGGGGTACCCTGAACTGAGAACCCCAGCCATCCCTTGCTAGACTTCTGCACAATGGAACTGTGACCTAATAAATGTGTGTCATTTTCAGCTCCTCCATTCATGGTGATTTGTTATGCAGCAGTAAGAAACTATTATCTGCTGGACATTTATTACCTCAGTTTCTCTCCTGCACTGGTCTTGGCCGGCCATGACTGCTGGGGGCCCTCAAGGATCAATTGTCATCCCTTTGCACCGCTCCAGGGAGAGCCATTTAATATCTCTTTTAATTTTACTCCGGTAAAACTTTTTTCTTTAACATTTTCTTTCTTCACTTTCGTAATGCCTCATTTCCTGGGACTGTTAACTCTAGTATATATTATTACGTTACTATCTAGCCTATTAATCATCAGTTTTCTATAGCTGCAATAACGTTATGGATATTCATTATTATGACCCTGAGGCATCACAAAAGCTTAAAGATGAAAAGTTTAATGTGTGAGATTAGCTTTATGAGTTTTACTATACTCTGATATTGAGAACAAGTTATCGACTACTTCCATATAGAAACTTTTACTATACTGAATCAGCAGAGCCACCTTCTGGAAAAGATGCTAGGAAGACAGTATTGTGTTGGGATTTCCTGGAGGAGAATTATCTAGAAGCCTGTGGACAAGAGCAAGATTAACAGCACGTGGGCCTCTGAGGATGACAATGACATGGCAAAAGACAAAAGTGTTTGCAACAGTTTTTTGTTCCAAGAGAGGTGAGGGGGTTGGCATTCCCATTTACAATCAGTGGAATTGGTTACAGGAGAGATGGTTTGGTTTCAGTATACCCAGCAGCTACTGAGCAAAGCTGCCCATTCTCTTTAGCACCAAGTACTTCCTAGCACCGTCCTCTCTGCACTCTGGAATTTGTGCTCAGTACTGAGGGACTCCAGAGTGGGGAAATGGAAATGCTGGTAAAAGGCTACTCTCCTACAAGTGAATGGGTAGCAGGTAGCTACCCCAACTGAAAAAGCACCACCTCATGCCCTGCCCTGGCAGTGTCAAGAGCGTATTACTTAGTGCGAATAGGCATAAACACATAGCAAGCAGAGCTATAGTAAGGCTATGGACTAGAAGTTAGGAGTGTAGCAAAAGGAACACTAGACTTGATATGTATCAAAAGGATTGCTGAAAGAAAAGTAAGGGAGACTGAACTTGAGACAGTGTCAGGACAAGTGCAAATGAGCTCCAGGTCAAAGACTAATGTCCTACAATCCTGCTTACAATACACAGTGGTGTACAGAAGAAAAAGATACACACACACACACACACACACACATATATATGAAAAAATATAGATTTGGGAAAAGATGTTTATCATTTTAATAAGGGAAAAATACTTTCTAAACTTACAAATAAACATTAAATGGGAATATGACAAAATAATAAAGCACTATTCCTTCTCTAGTACAAATTTTAAAACTTTGTCAGATTCAGAATGGCTTTCCTAGAAATTGGCACCTTGTAGAATTGGCCAGGTCGCAGCCCGGCCTCTCTGTTCCTCTGAAAATGTGGCAGGCTCTCCAGCCAGGCCCTCAACCTGCTCCGGGTTTGGGGTGTTGCCACCTCCTCCAGGAGGGGGAGTGACCAAGGCCGGCTGGAGTCCTGGTGCAGTCAAAGGGGCTACCCTTCTTGCTTAGCCGTCTTAGGGAACTAGGGAGGATGGACCTGCATTACTACCCAGGCTCTGCCCCTGCCCCGTCTTCCCTGGAGCCATCTGTGCTCAGGCCCAGGGTGCTGGACCCAGGGAGAAACCCAAACTCCAGCTGCTCTTCTGCACTGCCCCCCCCCCCACTTCGTGTCTACTCCTCCACTGCCCAGGCTGGGCTGGGCTTCTTGTCAGGCAGCCCCTGCGCATCCAGCCAAGCAGGAGGACCACGAGTAGGACCGGGATAGTGCTGAAAGGAGGCCCATTCCATGGCCACCATCAATTCCACTGGAACTTTCAACTCAAGGGACTTCTTGGAGGCCAAGGGCTCTCTCTGTTTCTATCTTTGTCTGCCTCTCACACACACATACACATGCACATAGCCCTCTGCACGCACCAAGATGTCCGCGTACATAGCTCTAGCACACTGGTAAGAAAAGTCAGTGAAATATTAGTTGATGGGGCATGTTTCTAGCAACAATGGCCAGTTATAAAATGAATAGTGAGCTGTGAATGAATAATTCTAATAAGGTCATACCCATTCGCCACTTCCCAAAAAATATGTACAAAAGGGAGTAACAAGAGCAGAAATTAGAAACAAATTTGCCTAAAGGTAGGCAATGTCGAAAGGATAGAAATCATTTCATCTATATGTCTCCCCCAGTGCTGTGCTCCCTCTGGGCTGGCACCACCTGATAAGCGCCTTCCTGGGATCGCCGTACAGACTATGGGAGATGATACATCTGATAGCACTTTATAACATAGAAATTACTGTACAAATGGCAAGTGTTATTGCCAGCATTTCAGACAATATTATATCAAATCTGATTCATTTTAACTTTCTAGTACTAATAAATAAATAAATAAATAAATAAATAAATAAATAAATAAAAGAGAATTTCATTGATTCAGTTTTTTAAAATAAATAAATACAAAGCCTTTGATTTACTTCCAAATAAAACATCATAAAAAAAATAGTGTCTTCTGACCAAGAAGTTAAAAAAAACTTGTTAGCTAGGCAATAAGGTACTGATTTGCTACCTTATATATAGGTGGTTAATGCATTTCAAAATGACTTCTATTTGATTGCAAAGTAACACTTACCTGGGATGCCTGGGTGGCTTGGTCGGTTAAGCATCTGATTCTTCATCTCAGCTCAGGCCTGGATTTTGGGGTTGTGAGTTTAAGTCCCTCACTGAGCTCCACACTTAAGTAATAAAAATAAATAAATAAACAAACAAACAAATAAATAAACAAGGACACCTGGGTGGCTCATGGTTGGGCATCTGCCTTCGGCTCAGATCATGATCCCAGGGTCCTGGGATCGAGTCCTGCATCAGGATCCCTGTGCTTTTCCCTTTGTCTATGTCTCTGCCTCTCTCTCTCTCTCTGTGTCTCTTACAGACACAGAGACTTTAAATAAAATCTTTTAAAAATAAGAAATAAATAAATAAATAAAGGAACACTTATCCATTGTAAAACTTTTAAAAAATACAGAAATAACTAAGGAACATCATCTCACTACCCAGAGGTAATCACTTATTCATGTCTGGGCATACTTTCTTCCGGTTCTTTTTCTATGTGTGAGAATGTACTGTAGATAGGGTTTTTTAAGTGATTTTTCACTTACGATATTAACACTTTTTCCTATGTTATAAAAAAATATTTTATCAAATAGGCCTTTTATTTTTTTATTTTTGTTTTTTTTTAAAGATTTTATTTATTTATTCATGAAAGACAGAGAGAAAGGCAGAGACACAGGCAGAGGGAGAAGCAGGCTCCTTTCAGGGAGCCCAAGGTGGGACTCGATCCCGGGACCCGGGATCACACCCTGAGCCAAAGATAGATGCTCAACCGCTGAGCCACCCAGGCATCCCTCAAATAGGCTTTTTTTTTTTTCAAATAGGCTTTTTAATGGCTGAATAATATTCCATGAAATGATTGTACATAAACTCCTTCTTGTTTCCTTCCTGCCTGCCTTATGTCCATTCCTACCCTCATTATTCTAAATAAAGCTTCAGGCAATAGTTTTGCGTAAATATTTGACATTATTCCAGATTATTTCCTTTGAATGGATTTCTAAAAATTGCTTTTATTAAATAAGAGGCTATGAACTTTAGTATCCTCTTCATCTATCTTGATTAGGACATTGCAAGCAAGCCAGAACTTAGGGGTGAATCTCATGTAAAATCACTCAGAAACACAGATGCATAAGCCAATTGGCTCCTCCTAGCTCCATCACTGTATATTTTTTATTTCCAAATCCTCCGTCTAATGCTATGAGAGTAAAGTCTATTCTCTTCTGGGGAATACATAAGGTAATTCGTGGACAGCAGCATGGTAATCGTTTACAGGTTGTTCAGTAAGGATAACAATTAATGCCTTGTGCAAAATAAACCAAAGATCCAAAGAAACACATTGTTGCAGGTGAAAATTATGTTAGCTAACATCATTTCTCACTCTGGTTTATAATGTCAGGTATCAAATTTGTCCATTATTAATGTACATATGTACGTGGGGATAGATCCTCTTGGAAGGAGATTACAAAGACGCCATCATCTATAACCCCTTTTCCAGAAGCTGCGAGGGGTTGGTACAGTAGCTCCCCTGTGCAGATAACACCCTGCAGAGGATTAGCTTTCTTTCCAGCATCAGGCTCCACCAGTGGGGAGTCAGGGGTCATTTGTACATGCAAGAGAAAACCCGACTTGAGTAAAGTGTGCTATTCGTCTATTCAGCGCCGCTCACCTATAAAGCCTCTGAAACCGCTCTTTACTGACAGTACATTTCTCATTTTCCCATCACTTCTCCCCCTACTTGGCTATTTTCCTAAAACTGTAATTCAAACTTTCCAAAAGAAAAAAAAATAAGCTCTGGGTAATCCTTTCAAGAATTCTTAGAAGGAGATCTTTATTCTTTTATCACTCTTATGGGAAACCTAACCCGTGATTAGTATTAGGATTCAGAATGTTTTCACCACCCTCAGAGGCCCAGGTAGGGCGAGAGCAGGGGCGTCAGGAGGCGGAAAGTCCTTTAGCTTAAGGAGTTTGCACTCCCAAGCGGGGACGCTCCTGAGAAGAGCCGCCAGTGTCCTGGACCCTAAAATGGGGACCATGGCAAAGTGTCCCTTCATCGTAGAAGAGTTAGCTCGCAGTAGATATAGGCTGCTTTACCATTCCAAGCGCAGAACAACGGGAGAGCAGTAAGGTAGGAGATTTAAGAAAAGAAATGGCAGGATGTGGGGGGAGGTTGTCCTCTGGGATAGTTACAAAGTCCACATGACGTTTACATTCCTGTGATGATACGTGAGCAGCTGAGGTCGGAGGAAGGGCGTTCCTGGCGGGACCCTTGTCTGCTCTGGCCCCCACCCCTGCACAGCAGGCTGGAGCATTTCGGACTCAAGCTGGGCCCCCTTGTCACCCGGAGCAGTCCCTTTCTGGAGCAGGGCTCCGCACGGGCAGACAGGTCAAACTGCCATCCCCTTCTCTAGCTTCTGTGCATCCGATTCCTGAGACACAACTCCCAGTTCTCCTCCAGCAGCTGTAACCTGTTCCGAATGAGAGTCACGCAAGTGCCCCTGTTTTCACCTGTGGAGGTCTCACTGTCTCGACTGGGGAGCTTGACATTCCAAGAAATGCAGTGTTTGCCACACTGGAGCAGTAACAGAGCAATGTGCAGCAGGCTGGGGAGCGAAATTTGCAAACTCAGTATCCTGGGCCTCAGGCCAATGCAGGCTGGGTGCGTTGCTGTGGTGACACATTTAGTCTCTGGGGAGGGAGGCTGGCACACCGGCTGCATTCCTGGCACCGCATTTGCCAGCAAGAAACTTATGGAGTGGAACTGGTATCAACTCCAGAGGGAGATGCAAGCTGCTTTCTTAACTTCCTTGGCAGTACTACCCTTTGCAACTTGTGCACATAAACCCTCCTGAATATTTACATGAACTGCTATTTGTGACACTCTTTGGGGCCCTGTTGGATGGTACTTTGAAGGGAAGTGCTAAAATGATAGCAGCATTCCAGTTTATAAATGTAACTATTATATCCCTGAATAATTCAATTTCCTAAAATTGGCACTTAACGATGCAATGACTTATCTCTTGCTGGGAAGAGATTCGAATCCCTCTCCTCCTTTTAAAAATAGCTTTTCCTGTTGCCAAGAGGAGAGCCTGGTATTTACTATTAAAATACCAGCTTCTTTCCCTGTTGCAACTCACTGCACTTTATTGGCTAAGCTCTCTCCTACCTGGGGAAGGGCTCCTCACAGAGCACCCTTAGTTCCCAGGAAAGCCTCATCCACCTCTCTTATTGGTGCCTGGAAAGCAACATGCACTCGGTGGTGGCCACTTAGTATTCAGACCATGTCAAGATGCAAGTAAAAAGTCTATATTGCACCATCACCAGGCCCGACACAGCCAACAGTTCAAATCACGGTTCAACTATAAGCATAAGCAAGTGAGGGGCCAAGGATGTGGACCTGTCTAGTCAATGAAGCACTGGAGGGAAAAGGAATCTCCATGGAAATGCCAACATGGGGGCTTGAATGCATGTGGAGATGCTGTTCTTCCGCTGCCCTGGATTAGCAGAAGGCTCCCGAGGATTTTTAACCTAAAGCTTTCCTCCTTCTCTTCCTGCTCCTCCTCCTCCACCTACTCCTCCACCTGCTCCTCCTCCTCCTGTTCCTCCTCCTCCACCTGCTCCTCCTCCTACTCCTGCTCCTGTTCCTTCTCCTCCTACTCCTACTCCTGCTCCTCCTCCTCCTCTTGTTCATCCTCCTCCTGCTCCTCCTTCTCCTCCTGCTCCTCTTCCTGCTCTGCCTCCTCCTCCTGCTCCTGCTCCTCCTGCTCCTCCTCCTGCTCTGCCTCCTCCTCCTGCTCCTCCTCCTCCTGCTCTTCCACCTCCTCCTGCTCCTCCTCCTCCTCCTTCACATTTTCTTCTCCTCCTGCTTCTTCTTCTTTTAACATGCAAAGCATCTCCCAAAGTATTGAGAATGGAACAATTCCTCTGTGTCTGTCCGTAGTTTCACAAAGGGACGTGATGCTAGCAGGCCAGTGATTCCTACTGGAAACATCAGATGCAGCAGAGGAAAGGCAGTTAATACAATAATTCACATATGTTAATGCTTAGTTCTATCAATGTCAGCTTCCTTTTATTCTCGATATACACAAAGCTGGCATACAATTTTAACTGATGAGGTAATGTCATTTTTAATTTAGAGAGCCTTAAGCCGTCCACTCTAACTAGAGGATATCATCTTCGCAGTTCTCTCGTGAGACTTTATGTAAGCATAAGTCATGTGTCCTGGACAGTTTGAAAAGGAACTGTTAAAGATGACATTGGTCATTGTGAAGATTTTCCCCACTTTGATCTCTTTTAAATCGCAAGATACAGTTTATATTACTGCCATATTTTAGCCATTCCTGAAATTAATATATCCCAGGACTTTTGGACCAAGTCAAACATAGAAATAAAATGAAGGTTTGAAATGAACGGATTGTAATGCTTTCACGTCAGTTCTAGAGGAAAAGTGAAGATGGCTCAGATTAGCTGGCTCCTAGGTGACTTGGTAAATAACAAGAGAGGAAAGGGAAAGACACTAAGAAATCGATAACACCAAACAAACAAGAATCTTCCTATTTTCCAGGAGGATGCTAGTCTACTAGAGACAGCTCCCCAACTTTTGGAGATAAAGAAACATACGTGTTAACTCAGTGCAATAACATTTTATCGTGATTTCCTTTACCATTTATCTCTTCAGTGTATTATTATTAAGCCTCATTTTTTTTTTTAAATCACATCACTTTGGTGACTTCAAGTGTGTCACATTTCCTTTTCAAACAACTATGTTGCTTTAAAGATTCAGGCTGGTGGGTGTAAACGAAGTAACTTTCCATTTTCAAATAAACTTTTTTCTTCAGAGAGATTATGTTCTGCAATTCAAGGGTAGTTTTGGGGAAGATGATGTATTTTAACCACTGTGGATACTGAGAGAGGCTTTTTTCTAAGAAGTCTAGAGTTTGGTAGAATTGAGTTAAATAGTAAAGAATCTGTTTATTATTCTGTGGCCATATGTTTAGAGGATCGCTCACAGAAATCAAAGTATTGTTCATGGAGAGCTCCAGCCAAGGAGACATTTTGAATTCATAAAAGAACTTCACAGTTTGAAAAGAATGCATAGCATTATGTATTGACACCCCACCACCATAGACAAAGGAACACAAGTTAATAATAGAGAATTGTGCTCATGAGATTTTTCTTTTTCTTGTTAATGGTTACTTTAAGTGACATTGTCTGCAAGTATAATGTACACCATTATTCTTAATAGTTCTGTGTTGCCAGATGATGTATACAGACATGATGTAGTCCATTTTAATTATTTCATTTTGCTGAAGTTTTCTCCCTCCATGAAATACAGTGGTGAATACAGATAGCGCAGTTTTCCTGACAGACTATGCTGGATATAGCTGCCTTCTACATTATCAAAATTAGCAGGGCATTTCTCTCTAACTTGCTGTTTTCTTCTGTATTTATGTGCTAGGTATGACTACGTGGAAGTCATTGATGGAGAAAATGAAAATGGACGCCCTTGGGGAAAATTCTGTGGGAAGATCGCCCCTTCTCCTGTGGTGTCTTCAGGGCCATTTCTTTTTATCAAGTTTGTCTCTGACTATGAGACACATGGCGCTGGGTTTTCCATACGTTATGAAATTTTCAAGAGAGGTGAGTGACTTCCAGTGGAACAAGTGTGGCTAAATGTTCATTCACGTTGTTTGCTTCCATGAAAGACTAAAGCAAAAAGAAGACCAGGCATAATGCTTTTATCTTTTTGTAAAAACTCATATATTCCCACCTCAGAACTGTTGGAAACTACTTTACACCAAGGAAAATTACCCAATGTGTTGAGGGAGTTACGTTTGAAATTTTTTAAGTATTTCAGAATTCAAAATTGCATCATTCTAATAGGCTGACCGGTGTTTATAAGGCATATATTCTGTTCTGTAAAACTCTTTTGAGAGTGTTGATTCTTGGCTTTCTTCTTCAAAAATAAGTCTGATCTGCTCTTGAAGTTTGATTTCTTTCATTAAAAATATGTGAGTTAGGGATCCCTGGGTGGCGCAGCAGTTTAGCGCCTGCCTTTGGCCCAGGGCGCGATCCTGGAGACCTGGGATCGAATCCCACGTCGGGCTCCCGGTGCATGGAGCCTGCTTCTCCCTCTGCCTGTGTCTCTGCCTCTCTCTCTCTCTCTGTGTGTGACTATCATAAATGAATAAAAAAAAAAAAAAAAGAATTAAAAAAAAATTTTTAAAAAATTAAAAAAAAAATAAAAATATGTGAGTCCCTTTGACCTTAAAGCTGTATCCATCCTATTCCCTTTATTTTATTACAAAATTCAAAACTGGTGTTTCCCAGGAGAAGCAAAGCAGTCCACTAGCCTTAGAGTTTCTAAAGTTATTGAAGGAAGAAGAGGTGTTTTATTAACATCTGTTTAAGAAGAAGAATAGTTGGGGAAAGAACTTCTTAGAGAAAGCAGAACAGTAAACTTTCAATGGTATTCCCTTCGGAAATAAAGATCTTTCTCTCCCTCCAATATAATCACTTAGTAATCTGTTCCAATGGTATATTGAGATGGATAGAATCTGACAATTCTTAGTCTCCCGGCCTTGAGAAATTGAATCCCCGGGTCAGTCAATTGATAAACAATGTATCTTTATCCAAATGTCACTGTTTTTCATAAGGGCTGGTAGACTCCTTTAATGTGTTAAATTCAGCCTTCTCTTTTAAGTTGACAGTAATGTAATGGGGGTGGGGAGGCAAACTAGGGCGAGAGGTTCAAGATTTGAGTGTATTGTCCTAGAATATAGCAGAAAGCCTTTTTTAATAGAAATAAAAAATCTGGCTACCCCAATTACAAATTCTCAGCAGCAACTGAGAATTTAAAAAAAAAAAAAAAAGGAGTCTTTAAGAGTTTCTGGAAACATTGGTATAACCTCTTAAAATTTCAAAGAAATCTGGCACTGACCCCAAATAAGTATGGATAGATGGAGACAACTTTCTTCAAAAATTTATATAAGCACACACTTGGAAAACCTATTGCATAAATAGTGTACATACAACATCAGTATGTACATATTTTCTTGCATTGAAAGCTGTTTGACCTGTTATATAAATCACATATTACATGTATGTATCTGACACATATACACACATCTGCATTTGCTTGCTTACCTGCCTATGGCACTATCAAAAAGAAAAAAAGGGGCCAGCAAAGAGTTGAAGAGTACCCTTCCATTTGCAGTGTTTCTCCAAGATCTGAGTATGGTTACAGAGAAAAACCGAGAGCTCTGTAACTAAGTCATTAAGAATTCTTCATTGTCCTTCCCAATGAACTCAGTTCCCTATACTTCCATGGCCTCAGAGATACTGTCATTTCCCTATCCTGATCTCTAACACCACCCTTGAAACTTGAAGCCAGTTTTTCTTTCTTTTCTTGCCTCCCTACATCCAATGTGACTTCTAGTTCTTTTGAATTTATATCCACAAGTCTCCAAAGGTCATGTTGCCTTTCCACATCCATGGCCATTAACTAAATAGGCCCAATTTGGGTTCTCCCTATGTTTTCTTATCCTGCACACAACTTCCCAAATGGTGATCAAACCACTGTCCTCGAAATACCTCTGGAAGGTGTCCATCACCTGTTGGGTTAAGCCTGAATGTCCCATTGGGTCAAGTTCAAGGCTTGACATCAAGTGCCCCCAACCTTGTCCAGCTTCACCTCCCATACATCCACTCTCAGCTAAGGAGATCCACCTGCCTAAGGAGAATTCACTGGGTAATGGCCAGCAGACTAAATGTGAAGTGAATTCTGCCTCTGACTGCCTTCGTGAATGTTCTGAGACTTGGATTCCTTACCTGGTAAATGGACAACAATGTCTAGCACAAGCTGGTTGTGAAGACCTGTAGGAATAAAAACATGAGAAACATGGAACCAGTTCATGATTAGAGTGTATTCAGTAATTACGAGTCATTACAACGCTTACAGATACAGTTCATGCCATCAGATTTCAGAGCCCTTGTTCTCTGTCAGTTTATTTCCCTTAACCCCCATGGAAACCTGGCTCTAAACTTATTCTTCTCAGGGAGCCTTTCTAATGCTTCTGCTTTTTTTTCCTGCACATATACCCAACTTGTCCCCTACACATGTACACGACACACATACACAGTACACACATATGCATACTATATATATATATATACACATATGTATATATATATGGTATACACACACACACGGATGTGTTTTACTAACCATTATGTTTTGCTTTAATATTTTCAAATTTGTTCATATGTGCATAGTTTATTTCCCAACCAGATTGGTACTACCTAAAAAGTGTAAAAAAACATCCCCCCTCACCCCGCCCCACTGTTCATACTACATCCTTATAGGTGCCTATAGAAAGTCATTAACTAACAATACAATTATGCATACATATATGAGTTCATGGACATTTTTCCTCAGAAGCCATCTAATGCTGTTATAAAGTCCATGAATCTCATTTTTTTCAAAACATACCCCTTCTTTCAGAGTGCAGCAATTTCAAGTTTCCTCAAAACACATAAATTATACTAATCATAGTTGAACCAATAAATGTGTCTTTCACCTGTTGACCTTGAGGTTTTCTGGCAATAGATTACAGTTCTAAGGAAAATTTAGGCCTTTCCTGCATCCCTAAAACTGCATTTATAAAAGGCCACCTTTGCTTGAGAGTCAGCAAAGCCAGTCCCTACCTCTTCTCATGTCTCTTGGAGCCACTCTAGACACCCTAATTTTCTTCCCAGCTCCCCCACTTTCCCCTTCTCCATGTCTTTTCCTAGATGCTGAAAGCTTGGGACACAGCCCTAAAATTATTCCCAGTCACCTAAAAGAATTTCTTCAGGAAACCCATACTTCCCTACCTATCACTCTTTCTTGCCCTTCCCTTGGTCCAGGTCATCCAAGCTCAACTGCTGAAAGAAGCTGTGGACATTTTCTGTGGGTCTTCATGTGAGGAAGGCATGGCATTTATTGAGAGCAAGAGTGGTCACTTCATATATTATTTAGTTAAGAGTCTGCATATTTAAGAATAATTCCAAAGACAGTATCTTAGCTATTATTATTATGTATCCTATTGTCATTAACAATGACTTGTGGCTTTCCTACAGCTACACAAGGTCCCCTAAGTCTTACAAATAACATCTAAAGCACAGAGTTAGGCTACCGATCTCATGTGTGCACTTCTCACAGCAGCAACTTGCTCACTCCTAGGCACGTGGGGCTACTCACCCTCCCTCTTGTTTAGCGCTGTATATTCTGCAGAATTATTTCACCACTCCCCTACCTTGCTTCTTTTGGGGAGGTGCTTGCTCAACTGTGGCAAACCTACACAACAGTGAACAAGAAAAATATCAAAACAAATCTTGATGTTTACTGGAGGAAGTAGGAACTGACAGAATCTTTAAGTTTGAAGGGCTCTTTATTCCAAATCCTAAAGCCCAGCTCCCACTTGTTATACACAGAATCTGAGGACTGGGAAGGTTAGGATGCCACCTAGGTTACATAGCAGGTTAGCAGGAATGGTGGATCTGGAACTCAGATCTGGTGCTCCATCCAGTTCTCTTCCACTACCCCATGGGATTTCTCCAATTCTTGTCATGTACATAGGCTAGCCTTAGGGAAAGCATTGAAATGTATTTGATTTTGAAAGTATGCCCTTCATTCCTGTCATTTTTTCTCTCTCATTAAATCTTGATCTCATCTATTTTATCTTTTTAAGAAGCAGAAAATATTAGTACCTGAATTCAACCCTGCTGTCAGCTTTGCCTTACAAGGGCCTACCCAAAGCATTTTTTTTTTTTTTTTGCCCCAGGGAAGAAGCTGGAGGTCTCCAGAGTGAATGTTCCTACATCTTAAAATTAAAATAAAAGGGCTTCCAGTATCATATATATATATTCTTTGTAAATTAATGGTTTAAATTAGTATAGTCACTGTTATCTTAGAAGCCACTCATTAACTTAGAAACAGATTATAAACAATGCAGCACGTTTCATACTCTTCTCACCTGTAATTCACATGGTAAAATGCCACATGTTAGTAACTTTAACTGGAATCAAATAGATAAGTATCTGAGGCCATCATGGTGAAGGGAAGGCTTTAGAGGCATTTTAGACAAGTCAGACCTCTACAGGCCAGGTTTACTGAGCACAGCTAATAAGTTTTAGTCTTCTGTGTCTCCATTGCCACAGACATCTAATATGTACATGGGGAGCAAGCAATTGATTTGTTTTCTCAGTAAGGCTGCCAGATGCACTGAGGTAGAGATTCAGCATACCAGACACTAAAAATAGAGATCTGCTAGTTAAATTTAATCTGTATTGATGCCTACACTGTTGACTCTAGTACTTGGCTCTGCAGGAGAATATTTAGTTAAAAACACTCCCAACAAACCTTATTTAGATTTGAATCCATGCATGCCATCAAAGGGTGCCCATTAGTGAGACAATGGCCCAGGAAAATAATTGTTGGATTGAACATCCTTCAGTTTGGAGCTTGAGCTTCAAAGGGTCAATTCATCTCTGATTTCCGGAGAGTCCTAAGGTCTCTTTGAAACTCATGGCAGTGGTGGCGGTGATAAGAGGCCAAGCTGATGTGCTCATGTTCTTGTAGATGGGCCATTTTCAATGGTGATGAATACCACACAATTTGGTCCTGGATGCCATGAATTGAAACTGTGGTCATCTTTACAGTCACAAGGTCAATTTGCAATATATGTGTGTATATGAGCTTGACCAATTTGAGTTACCAATCACTGTAATTTGTAAAGTATTGATAACAGTGACTAGTCATTAAAATTATGCACTATAAAAATACACATCACACACCCACACACATATATTAAAAAATAATTTTAGAATGGCACTGTATCTGATACTTTGGGGAAGGCAACAATGTCAACATTGATATCAAGTGACTTCTAGCAACACGGCCTGTAATCACAGTTTATCGTGCCCTCACTAACAGCCACACTTTACCGGCACACCTGTGTCAACACCACTCAGAATGAGTCACTCACCCTGGGTACATGTACGAATTACCTTTCACATTTAGTTTGTCAAAGAGGCATAGGTCACATCTGGCAGAGTTACTGAGTCACTGGTGTAGGAATCTGAAACCCAAACTCCCTCCACTGAATTCTCTCCCTTGCCTTTGTAAATGTTCTATTTCACCAATAAAGGGCTGTCAGCCTCAAGATTTAAAGATTTAAGCTTGAAGGGGCTATAATTATTTCTCTAGGGCTCTGTCGAGATTTCTGTAGCTTACTCATTCATTGTTCCCACATGATTTTATATTTGTCATTTTTTTCTCTGCAACAGCAGAAGTTTTTAAATTGCTTCACACAAATGGAAAACTAAGGGGAACACAATAAATCTGAACTTGACTTTCCATACCTATCACTCTATGAAAAGGCTGAGTAATGAGTGATTAGGATAGAGATTATAATGGTGAGCTTTTATTAGAAAGATATGCTGCCTTTGTTCAGATTATTTCTTGGTCAAGTTGTGTGAGTGAGATTTTCACATTTGCTCCTTCTTTTCTTTTATTCACAGGTCCTGAATGTTCCCAGAATTACACAGCACCTAGTGGAGTGATAAAGTCCCCCGGATTCCCGGAAAAATATCCCAACGGCCTTGAATGTACCTATATTATCTTTGCACCAAAGATGTCAGAGATTATCCTGGAATTTGAAAGCTTTGACCTGGAGCTTGACTCAAATCCTCCAGGGGGGATGTTCTGTCGCTATGACCGGCTAGAAATCTGGGATGGATTCCCTGATGGTAAGAAGGGCAGGAAGCATCCCAAAAAGGGAAGAATCTCGGGGAAGGGCACTTGGATCCTTTTACAAGTGTTGTGATAAATGCATCACTAAAAAAAAAAAAAAATAGCCCCAAAGGAGGAGGGAAAACAAACCAAAATGGTAATTCACTTCATGCAAAGCAGCGGTGAAATATTTGAGTTTAAAAGATAGTAATTATCTTGCCCAATTTCTTCATTTTATAAATAAAGAAAATGAGGCCATGAAAGATTATACATGGTCTCATAGCTATTTTTTGATAGAATTGGGACCATTGCATGGTTTTTCTGACTAAAGTATTTTGCTCATTTCATTGGCCTGCCTGCCGGTCATTAATTCCTAGACCCAGGAGAGCACTTAAATCAAAGCATTCACTTTACAAATGCAGACTCTAAGGGCCAGAGAGGTTAAGCACTTGATAAAAATTTTAGGGTGAAATGTATATCCATTATGCAGTTACGAAAAATTTAGAAATTTAGAGAAGGAATGAGAATATTTGGACATTCCTAATTTGTTTTAGGTGGGGGGGACATGGCTAATTTAGACAGATTCTTTGTCTGCTCCTAGAGAATTCTTATCTTTGGCAATTTGAATCACCTCAGCACATCCTCTGTCTACATTGCTTTAGTTAAATTTATCCTACATTTAAAAAATATTTATTGAACACTTACTGTGTACCAGGCACTGGTTTAGGCACTTGGTAGTTAGAACAATCAAAGATGGCTGCCTTCACAGAGTTTCAGTACTGCCGAGGGGAATGGGACAATAAACAATATACGTTATTTATAGATGAATGAATGATGTCCTTGGAAAGTCACAAAGTGAGAAGTTCTATAAACAACAACAAAAAAATGGAAAGAAAGACAAAGTAAAGCAGAGCAAAAGCGTGAAAAGGGCTAGGGTTAGGAAGAGGGATGTGTTGAAATTTTAAAGAAGGTGGTCAAGTTCAGCCTTATTACAAAAATGACATCTTAGCAAAGATTTGAAGGAAGGGATAGGTAGCCCTGTGGACAGCTAAATGAAAGTTTTCCATTTCAATCCTTGTGAATTAGGAGGTGAATGGCAAAAATACACACCCAAATCCTGAACAGAAGGAGATAATATCAAATAATTTGTTGCAGCTGCATTACTTGCCTTGTGTTTAGTCTGGTTTAATATTAAGATTTCTCAAGAGAACATACTCTACACACAACAGATCAGAAAGGGCAGCTTGGAAGTTCTCACAAATCATGCAGTTAGAGATGCAAAACCATCTATATAATAGAGTCATATTATGATCAGGCTGGAAGAAGGAATATTTAAATAAATATTAAATTGTAAAAGAAGGGCAAGTATCACATGAAAGAGATTTCCTTTGCCTCTGAAATGACATTAAAATTATCAGTGTAATTCAATTTAGCTATGTACCTCAACAGTAAACAGCAATGAAGATAAACTGGGTTTCGAGAAAGCTTATATTGTCATTGGAGTAAATGGGTGAGCTATCATTGGTTTAGTTTCCTCTTTGGTCTTTTACTATATAAATAGGGTTATGATGATCTTATCAAAACTCCTTCATTAAGTAATGAGATTTGCCCAGAGTGCTGATTGATTTCCAAGTGTTCAATCCCGATAATTAGGAAAACAATATTATAATAGTATTGTAATAATAGTTGGAACATTTAATAATGGGTTTATTTGTTCACAACCAAAATTTGCAGCCTTCCTTTCCAGAACTTACATTTAAATTGACATCTGAAAAGGAGGTCCAATCAACCAACTTATTTAGAATACTTTCAGAAAGAAGCACATTGTTATTAGTGTCAAGGGTTTTTCAAAGTAGTAATTTTCTGGCTCTAGAAAATCACTGAGTTGAAGCAAGGAACAATTAACAATAAGAGTTATCAGCCTCACAATTCAGTCGTGTTTTAAACTATGGTGCACTTGACTTATTCCCAGAGCAAACTGGCCTTGGAATATGAAAATTGCTTTTGTATATTTGTTATAACTTACCTGGCTTCATCCAGCCTACACCAGCATAACAGCATTCTCCTTTTTAGGCAAAGTGGCAGACTGCCCCTCCTGGGTTTCTTGTCAGTGGCACTAGAAACATTTTTGTCATGCTAGTCCAACACATGCAGTTCCTTGCCAGCAAAACTGCTTTTACTCTCTTGATACCCTTTCCAAAAATGACAACCAGAAGGTGCTGAATGAAGGCTTTAAACCACCAAGAGATTTTAGGTTGCTTTTTATCATATACGTTGAGTTAGGTGACTAAGTCATTGACAGCCACCATTGATTCTGATTGATTTGGAAGGAAAGTGGTTTTACTCCAGGACTCAGAATCCTATGCACATGCTGAATCACACATTCCTGTGTGTCACTCTGATGCTCCATGGATTCCTAAGTAGCGACTCTGAAATAATTGGTGGAAATTTACATATGGTTTGTAAGCAATGAGCTGAGTGTGCCACCCTGGTGGGTATCGCAAATGTTTGTGCTGAATCACGAAGCCAAACTCGAATGCTTAGCTCACACGGCCTGGGCACACACAAAATCAGCTCTCCTTCTAGGCTCTGCCAAAGAGGTGGCAATGCAGTTGTTACCTACATTCCAAAAATTGTCAACTATTTGTAGAATAAGTGTCATGAAAACCAGATTGAGTTGTCTTTGGTTTGTATTGACTTCCTATTTATTTTTGAATTAACCTTCTGAGATAGAAATATAAGATAAAAATGATATAAACATAAAATATACACATTCTGAAATGTAAATGACACAACTGTGCACATTTTTTCCCCAGGGGAGAGTTGCAAAGTCCACATATTATCCAACAAAAAGTTTATTATTGTAGGAGAAGAGTATATGGTCTATTTTGTACCTTATCGAAATGATTCCCTTTTTTGTCTAGTCATTCAGAATGTGTCATTTTAAAAGTACATCTTATAGTAGATTGCTGCCCTAGAAAGGGGGCAGAGAGCCAAGTTGTCAGACTCTAAGGTGGGGTTATAATTCCCGGAGAGATTGATGGAAAAATACAGAGAATAAGGTATGGCGATTTCAGGTGGCAGATGTATCTTTTAAATAGCACGAATACCGTATCACCTTCACACCTGAAAAGAGGATCACTGGGGGTCTATTGTCCCCACCATGAGATTTACTAAGGCCGTGTTGCTTGCTTAAATTTTTCAATAGTGCAATTTTTGAGTTCTACTGCTGTTTTTGTGACAGTTTCCATTCATCTCCTTGGCCTTTGAGTCTACAATGACGGAAGTAGGAAATCCAATAGCCGTGTTCATGTAAATACACAAATGAGCACACACAGGAGACGGATAAGAGTACTCCATCCACTCTTGCTCAGATCAATATTGCATTAGCTTGCTAGGCTAAGGTCTTGCTGTTGTTCAGGAAAATTCAATACTTCTTTGTCTTATGGTCGAAAAAGCCTTTTCACTCTCCTGTCTTGAGGGCTCCTAAAGGGAGTTGTGCGCTGCTGTCCGCGGGCAATGTTCTGAAGGACAGAAGGCAGATTTACCCAGCATGTCTTCAACATTATAAACCAGTGAGTCATGGAGACTCTCTAAATTATGAGTCTGCATTAGACAAGTTCTCTTCTGTTTGCTCTTTCAAAGAGTCTCCCTCTACCCCCCTTCCCCAGAGGAATGGGGTGGTAGTGGAGGAGAAGAATCTGCAGTCACAGCTTAAGGGGGCGAGTACAGCTTCCCTTGTGCTCTTGTATTCTCTGAAGGGTCAATGGCTGTGGGGGATCAGAGAATGGCTCCAAGGTTTCGGACTTTATTAGTTTGCCCACAAACTAATAAAGAAAGAAAGAAAGAAAGAAAGGAAGAAAGAAAGAAAGAAAGGAAGGAAGGAAGGAAGGAAGGAAGGAAGGAAGGAAGGAAGGAAGGAAAGAAAGAAAGAAAGAAAGAAAGAAAGAAAGAAAGAAAGAAAGAAAGAAACCACAATAATGGAATTTAAATGAGGGAAAGGAGTGAGAGTCTATGAATGGACTCTAGGATTCTCATTATGATTACAGATCAAAAATGGGATTCTTTTTGAGGAAAGGAAAGATCTGAGCTCACGGCTCTAGCATGATATTTTCATGCCTGTGTCATGGGCAACTTTGTACTCCAGAGGGAAGAAAAAAAGTATTGAATCTATTCAGAATGAAGAAAATCTGGCCTAGAATTAACACTTGTAGAGGAAGCTGAGGCTCAGGTTAAAGCTGAAGAGAAACAAAACTGAGAGTTTCACCTCCTGAGATGCTGCCAAGTGGGAAGCTTGATAGAACAACATTTTCTTCCTGTGATGCAGAGCCATGGTTCATGACCATGTGGCATCCTGTAGATAATCTTATCGATGTCCCAATGGGCTCATGTCCTTGTTTCTTCATGATAAAATGGTCTACACACACACAGTGTCAGGTTGCTGGAGCGTGAGGAGTTACAGTAGAGAGAACTCTTTGAATTTGATCAAATCAGTTACTGTGAATGCATGGAGAAGTTATCAGATATTCAAAGTAACCATTCTGCGCTAACTCAAATGTGGAAACAATTTGGTTGTTTTTTGTTTGTTTGTTTGTTTGTTTGCTTGGGGGGTTTTTTTGTTTATTTGTTTGAAGTGGGTTGGCCAAGAACTGAAAACCTGTTCACCAAGCCTCTGACTATTCTAGAAGCAGGGTGCCCAGCCCAGCCAGCTGCTTACCAAGAACTCAGCGTGTACACGCAGCTCCAGGGAGATCAGCATTTAGAGCTTCACTTTTTCAATCACATTTGAAGCTTCTCCTCCCCATCAGCTGCCTTCTGCATCTGAGTCACACACACAGGCCTTGGCACACCGTGGCCCTGCTGTAGGCCTGACTCTTCAGAGAGGAATCCACCCACTGTGCTTCCTTGAACAAAGCAATAACTCTTAGTTGAAATGCAGAGAACCATGGGTTTCTTGGAGGGGAAAATGGTCCACACCAGATTGTCCTTCTAAGCCCAAACCATCTGGTATGTCTTTACCATATGTGCAATTAAAAAAAAAAAAAAAATCTGGAGAAAAAGGGATTTTTTTTTCTTTATCTTTTTTTTTTTTTTTTTTTTTTTTTTTTTTTTTTTTTTTTTGCCTTGCTGATGATCTGGACAGGAATTGGAAAGATTCTCCAAGCCCAGAGGGCTTGTGCACTGTCTGTAAGGCAACTTAAAATTACTAATTGCCAAGGTTTATCTAAAAGCACTTCAATAAAGGGGTGGCCCACTTAAACCAAACAGAAGTCTGACTTAATCACAAATTAATCAGTGTTTCCAATCTTTCACTGCCCCCATACTCCTTTTTTTTCTCTCCCAGTATGCCCAGTCAAATGGCTGCATTGGGCCATCTTTTGGCCGCAAGACACAAGTGCAATGCAGTCACCTCTCTTAGATTTGGGAAAGAAAAAAACTGGGAGAGAAGTCAGACCCATTTTCTTTTCATTTTGTTTTCAACTTATTATTATGTATGAATTACTGATCTATGTAGCTTCTATTTGTTTTAACTGTTACAATTGTTAATTAGCCTACAGTTAGAGCCCTGCGTAGGACATAGTACATCATCCTTTGTCCAAGTCTGTGATGTTCTTTATGATAAGTCTCCAGGACTAAAAGATGAAATGAGGAAGGATGTTGGGGTCATTCAGTGCTGGATCAGATTCTCGGTACTGGTCCAGTCCCATCCAGCACCAGTTCCTGAGATCTCCTTCCAGGGTGGGAGAAGTAAGTGAGGCAGCTGCAGGAGCCCGCGGTCATCACAGCCTAGCAGGAATCTTTCAGCACTAGGTGTTGTGCACACTTTGGGCCTGGAGATGAATGTTCAAGGTGCCCCTCGACAACCCAAATCTCATTCTTTGCAGTTGAAGCAAGCATTTAGATCCTGTTCTTGAAAACAATCCTGCTCAAGGGGGAATGTAGTTAGGTCTGTGATTGCCCTTCTGAGCACGCTTTAAAATCCTCTCCACAAACCTGATCCAATACTTGCACTGCAAACCCATCAACCAGGGAAGACTTGCTTTGGATAAGAGAACGCTTCTGGGTTCTGCTGGGACCCATGTTTGCAAATGCTTATTCTCACATCTGCTGGGGAACAAAAGATATTTCAATGTTCTCCGCATTGCTCCCTTTCTAGTTGGCCCTCACATTGGCCGTTACTGTGGACAGAAGACACCAGGTCGGATCCGTTCCTCATCGGGCATTCTCTCCATGGTTTTTTATACGGACAGTGCAATCGCCAAAGAAGGCTTCTCAGCAAACTATAGTGTCTTGCAGAGCAGTGTCTCAGAAGGTCAGTATTTATTCATCTTGCAAAGCACTGTGGTAAACACTCCCTGCTAATCCTCCTCACACACCTCGTGGCCACAGGAAACACTAAAGAAATATTTTGTGAACTGGATTGCCAACTATTTGTTTTTCTTTTTTAAATGGTTTTGATGAATATCAATAGGAAAAACTATTTGGTATACTTTCTTAAGAAAATTGTAGATGAGAAGGCTGCTTGTAAGCCTCTGAACTTATGGGAGAAAGTAGGAAATGGGCAAACAGTGCCCAAAAACAATGAACTATATAGCCAGGCCACCTGTCTGGCTTGAAAGTGTACTGGGCTGAGATCATAAAAGGACAGGCATGGATAAGAAGAGATAGGAACAAATCTGTGGTGGTTTATTGACAGGGCAGCCTTACCGGATAGATGCAGACTCATGATGGTTCAGGTAGTGAAGACCCAGACAGAAGCCATTTTGTTTTTCTTTCTTATGTGAATAAAAGTAGATATTTGTATAAAAGAAGCATGTTTCAATTTCTGTTCTAACTTTTCCACAAAAGAAAGAGGAAGTAATATGTTTTGCATCTAATTAAAATATTGAACAAACTCAACCCTTCCTCAAAGTTTATGTGATGGTGTCCATCCCTTTCAAGAGCCCAAGAAAAACATGAGAAAGAACAATGAATAAATTGTGTGTTTCAACAGTTCTAGCTGTCAGGTTATAAAGTAGCATAGGTTAGAGACCAGGAGATGTTTGGAGATTTGTCCTACAGACTAGTATCTTTTTTACTATTCTTACTGGAAAATAAAAAGGCCAGGTAAATTACAAAATCTTATTTGGACTTCATATGATTAATTAATTAATTTATTTTTGTGTTTATAAATATTTTATATTACAAACAAACTTAAGCTTAAAAGTATGGAACCTGTGAAAGGGACCTTTAATTATCTTAAAACTTTATCTGTTATGATAGAAAATTCATGAAGTGTGAAAATTTGCTTAATTGAGATTTTTCTCAATGGTTGAGAATCTTTAATCTCTAAAATACTTTTTTCACTTTAGTGCTTCACATTCACATTTCCTAAAGGTGACTATTCACTTCCCTATATCATATTTCACATCAATGTCATATTTCATTGTTTCACTGAGTATATGGGGCCTAATGGAATACATGCTTTTGTGATTCATAATCATCATTGTGAGAATTATTATTTTATGTTGTAAAGCTGTGGTCCTCTTTGGGACCATATGATGCTGCAGTTTACTTCTGACAAATATTCCTGTATTTTATTTTTTTTATTTTTTTTTTATTTTTTTTTAACTTTTATTTATTTATGATAGGCACACAGTGAGAAAGAGAGAGAGGCAGAGACACAGGCAGAGGGAGAAGCAGGCTCCATGCACCGGGAGCCCGATGTGGGATTCGATCTCAGGTCTCCAGGACCGCGCCCTGGGCCAAAGGCAGGCGCCAAACCGCTGCGCCACCCAGGGATCCCAATATTCCTGTATTTTACTAATATAAACTAATGACATGAATAATCATGACCAGGCCAAGGTCAGGAGACATGAGAACAAAGGGAGTCAAGGAGAGGTGGCCCAGGTGCCAAATACAAGGAATCTGAAAGACAGCGAGCTAAGGTCTACTGTCCACTGAATATGGATTATAAATAGACATCGAGTCTTTTTCACTTTTATTAGGTATTGAAGGAAATAGTAATTTTTAAAAAAATATTTTACTTATTTATTCATGAGAAATAGAGAGAGAGAGAGGCAGAGACACAGGCAGAGAGAGAAGCAGGCTCCATGCAGGGAGCCTGATGTGGGACTGGATCCGAGGACCCTCGGATCACACCTTGAGCCAAAGGCAGATGCTCAACCACTGAGCCACCCAGGCACCCTGAAAATAGTTAAAATTTTTAAATTTTTAAATAAATTTTATTTAAATATAGCTTTCAGTACGTATCCATGTCACATATCTACATATATTTAACTTTGAAAATAAGTCAAAATTCCCATTATTTCCTAATACATCTCTAATAGTATTTCTGTCAACCTAGGTCCAGTTAGGAAAATAATTAATCACTATGAGACTTTCATAGCCTTGCATTTAAAAATTATCATTATTACAATTATTGCCACCTGTCACTGCTATGTCCCCATAAGTCCTTTTGCTGTCATCTTCTGTAAGACACTGTGTGAACATCAAAATGAATGTTTTAGATTGCCAGATTATAAAAAGAAATATGCATCTCAGGTCTCCTTTGTTTTGATGACATTTGGCTCCTTTTTTTCCCTTTCAGATTTCAAATGTATGGAAGCTCTGGGCATGGAATCAGGGGAGATTCATTCTGACCAGATCACAGCTTCTTCCCAGTATAGCACCAACTGGTCTGCAGAACGCTCTCGCCTGAACTATCCCGAGAATGGGTGGACTCCTGGAGAGGATTCCTACAGAGAGTGGATTCAGGTAGGCAGCATGAGACTTGGCACATATAGGGTTGAAGATTTTGGTTGTCTAGAAAGGTTGTTGATAAAAAAAAAAAAAAAAAGAAAGGTTGTTGATAAAAATGCAGTGCCATTTCAGACACCTTCAAATGAGAAGAGAGGACCAATGGGTAATCCCTGCAGGATCATCGTGTCCCTACAATCTTGAGAAAAGCAGCCCAGCTGATGTCTCTGAAAACTCATTTATTTTCTCAGATACTTTTATACAACTCTTCAGAGAATCTGAGCACAGATGTCTCACTTTGGTAACAACTAAAAGATCTAATTTTTCCCCACAACTACACATTTTTCTATTCAGACACTAACTCCTTCAACAGATTTTTATTTTCTTGACGAAATACATTAGCTCTAGCAGACTCGCATGAAATAATTGCATCTAAGGATAAGGTTTCTTATTCGTTTGTTTGTTCCGAGTAGATGAAGAGAAGAAAGGGGTTGAGGTTGACTTTTCCATACAGGTATACATGGCACATGCCCAAGAAAGCAGTCTGATTGAGGGCACTGGTCTTGGTGGATTATGTGTATACATGTACCTATATAATGTACTTGTATAAAGTGGACACATCTGTATTCTTATAATGATGTTGTTTCTGCTTCCCCCCTTGGCCCTGGCACTCCCTTCCCTGCCCTTGCTCTGGCATTCCCCAGAGACCCTCCTCCTCTGCACCATGACTCCCCTGCCCTGCCTCATCTCTGGCACCTCTCCTAATGCCTCAACTTGTGCCAGCCTTGATGTCTGGATACTCCCACCCAAGGCCTGATGCTCATGTTCTTGACTTTTTCACCCCCTGTCAAATGAAACATCCAGATCTGGCTGTGTGGGTTAAACAGTAGGCAAATCATACAAAGCTATTTGCTGAAGGATCCAGGCATCCTTTTTAGAGAGTAGGCAAAGCTTGTCTTACGTTCGTCGCTAGATATATAAAAATGACTAATTCCCAGAGAGAGTTTCTAAGCAAGAAAAAAAAACAAGATGATTAATCCCGTACTTTTTACATCTATTGCTGCTTCAGTCTTTTGAGTACAAATACCAGATTTTGCTTTACTTTGAAAAGGTCAATATTAGTTTAACATACACTTAAAGTGAAATGGCCTATTACAGAAGACTGAACTCCTGCTAACCTGTAAATGATAACACGGAGAAATGTGTAGAGGGTGAGAAAAGATGAGACTTTTACCTGGGGATTGCTAAATCCAGCTCTAGATTTAGTCAGAAATTAAATGAATTTGCCTTGGTAACTTGTTTTTCCACATCCCACACCTACCAACACCAGTATGATTGACAGACGTGCCTCTAGAGGAAAGCTTGCATTTTGTAGTGCTAAGCATGTCTGCACAGTAAGGCAGGCCTATTCTTGGTGATGTGGAGAGTGCTGGATAATTTAGGGACAGTGATCTTGCAGGGGTTCTGAAATTGCAACTGTAGCAATTCTTCTGTGCAAGGCAATTCTGTCAGGAGAAACATGGAGGCAAAATGGGCTCTCACAAAGCCTTTGTCCACAGGACGGGATTCACCTCATTCTCAGGAGTTAGGCAGAAGAAAAAAATCTGAAATGGCTCAACTCTTTCCACCAAAGCATAGAAAGCAATGGTTGGGAGAAGCTAGGTAACTCCACCCCACCTCCCAACAAGGTTTGCTTTGAGCTCAAACTTCTTGCCTGCGTCATCTCTAATGGGCTGACGATCCACTCCACATCTCACACCAGGACCCAGACAGACAGAGTGGCCATCATCTCAAACATTGCTTGTCACCAAGCAGAGGGAAAACGAGAGCATGGCCATCGTGCTAGCTCTTAAGGTCCCCTCGAAGAGCATTGCCACCCATTTTCATTGCCAAAGCACATCCCACAGCCATACTTAGCTTCTGAGGGGCAGCAATTCAGTGTGCACTGGAGGGAGGAGAGCTAGAAATTGGATGAACAGCATGAATGACAAGTGTGCCATTCATAGAATAGTCACCATTTATTGAGTGTTTACTGTGGGGCCTGACTTCTGCTGAGTACTTGACATATTTGCATTTAATTCTCACAGCAGTCCTGTGAAGGAGGTGCAATTATCCTCATTTTAAAAATGAGGACACTGAGATTCAGAGAGATTAGTAAATGCCCAAGGTCACAGTGAGTGACCGGACTTGGAAGCAGGGTCTGCTAGACTCCCAGTACCTGTTTCTTTACACTTCAGTCTTCTCTGTCCTTATCATCTGTTACCTTGCATATAAATTCAGGTGCACCTTGTGACTTGATTCCCTTTATGCTTTTCCTTGGGAGAAGACACACAGACAGAGACAAGTTGGGTGCTTTACTGTTTCTAAACCTAAATATTCAGGGCCTTTATGGCTCCTCCATCCCTACAGAAGATGAATGCCAGAGAAGCTTAGCTTCAGTGCACCTCGAGGTAAAATTATCTTTTGCTCCTTGTGGAGCTCAATGGGCTCATTTCCATGCCTGTGTCTGTGTACACGGTGGGAGTTCTTATCATTCACCTGTCACCTAATTATGAAGAATTGCATATGTTTCCAGCTTCTCTGAAACTCCTTGGAAGTGGTTGGCTTGTTGTTTTCTTTGGGTAGGTGTTTTAAATTAACCAACAAGTAAAGCATAATTGAGGCTAAGGGCAAAAGGCACATACCTCCAATCACAGAAATATTAGTGCACATATATTTCTATTTATACACACATCAGTATGCAAATGGTATTTGTTTTCTTTTTCCACTTTTTCACATTTTGCACGAAATATACCCCACAAAACATGTTGCTACAGCAACAAGGACAAACACTTGCATGTGTTAAATTAATAAGTCAGTATTGGAAACTGACTTTCCTTCAAGACAGGAACAGTCTTGGGTTCCCATTGTTTTCTCTAGGAAATTACTGAGTGACATAAAAAAACAATGCGTCGTTAACCGTGGGTATGAACGTCCACACTGGGGCTTCCTGTGAGATCTTTTGTCTGCCAGAAAGCTTAAAAACAAGTCAAGAGGCAATTTAGTGGGAAGGGGCATAAGGGAAGTCCCGACTCAGAGCTGTGCACATGGTCATATCCTGCTCAAAAGGCCACTTCACATCCTGAGCAGCTAAAACCTCTTTAATTGTCCACAGCAGAGTTAATCACACTGTGAAATTTGCCCACGTTTTTCAGTCTTCCATTCTGTCCTGTGCCCTATGGCTGCTTATCTTATTATTAATGTAATCTTGTTCTTCCTTTTGTTTCTGGTTAAACAGTCAAGGATTCAAAGTGGTGCTATAACAATTCTTAATTTTCAAGCACATCATTAGAGCCCCAACCATTAGCTTCATTGAAGCTGAGTCTTTTTCCCTATAAAATAAAGGTACTGTAGGCTTCTCCATTCAAGCTCTAGCAGTTCACGGTACCGTGAATCTTGGAGAAATGCAGTCTCGGTTTTTCTTGTCCTCTCTGCATACTAAATGCATAGCGTACTGTCTGTTCAAGGAGCATGTTCTTATAGTTCCTAAGTGTAGCCATTCACACACAAAACAGAATTTAATTCGTTAATTATTTCAATGTTTTATTAATGACAGTGTTCACCACACTGTAAACAGATTTATCCTTCTTGGTTTAATTAAAGCTCTTGGGAGCAATTTCCTCAAAACAACTGTGACTTTTCCCTGATTAAAATGCCAGGAAACAAGGGGGAAAAAAAAGGCAAGAGATATAATGCGTGGATGGGATATGAACTTTGTTGGTCCAAAGACATAAAAATGGCGCTAGGAACTAATCCATTACCACACCTTCCAGTGACTTTAGAAACAGAATTACTTGATTCTGTTCTCCAAATTTGGAGGCAGGGCATTGTCTTTCGTAGGTAAATTTGGGATTCTAGATTATTTATGTGCTCACTTATTCCAGAGAAGCAGAAAGCAAAAGCGGTCGGTCCTAAACCCTATCCTGCTTGGTTTGGTCAGACAGCCTTCTTATGGATCAACCACACAGAAGGAAGCCTCATGAAGACACCCTGTTGCTCTAAGACTACAAGACATCTGTCTATACTACATTTCCTAGTACAGATGTTCATTCTGAAGTATGAGGAGGAGGAAAGTTCTAGAAAAGTGGAGTTAGTGCTAACTTTATGAGGAACCTTGGTTCTGTGTTTTCCTTTTGCCATATATGTATTTCTCTTGGATAATATTCCACATTTTCTAACTGAAGGAGCTTTGAAAGAAGACATCAACAATAAAAGGCCTCAGTGGGGAAAGGAGGAGTCTGAACTGAGTCAGAACACACTACAACACCACACACACGCTCAGTCATGTTCACTCACAACTGTAGTATCAAAGACAGTTGGTGCCCATGTTCACCTTCAGTATGAGAAGCTGGTCAAAACAGGAGGAAAAAGTCAGGCTTACACAGGTGAAGTGAGCTTCCTTCCTCAGATTTGTGAACGGAGTCAATGGGCACAGAGAGATCTGGAAGGCAGACAGCCACTGGCAAATCATTGCTTGTGGTCAGGCCTGACAGGCCCAGCATGCAGCTGGCCTTTGCTTAGCTCTCTGACCATTTGAATTGTGAGTCTTTTCACTTCTCACTGTCTCAAATGAAGTAAGTGGGTCGATTGTCTCACACCACTTCTACAGAGAAAAACGACACTGCTGAGCGAGGTCGTGAGGCTTCCTGGGCCACAGAGGAGACTGTCATTCAAATAGCCAGGTTCCTAGAACCCCCAGGCCCAGGAGCTTTCCTCTAAACCAGGAGGTTCTTTGAAGTTCATTGTCCATAGGCTCCCCCAACATCCCAACAGGGCTGTGAACTGTAGCTCCCAACAACTTCCAGAGTGGTTCTGTCATCATTGAAAAATGGAATTAATAGTTATAGTTTACTGAGAACAGAGACAAAAGGTAATTTAAAGGCATAGGCTTGATTTCAGAAGCTAGGAAGAGGCCAGTTGGATGCCCTGTAAGTAATAAATGGAATAAAATAGCTCATGAAGTCTTGGAAATATTCCCTCTGACATACGGAATTATTACACATTTTTAGCCAATCTTAGGCAGGAGAAGTGAGTGCTGCTCATTCAATGAAAAGATTTTGTTATTTGGAACCCTGGTTTTTATCTTTAAAGTTAGCTGTCTTTCAGAATTAAAAGCAGAAACTGAAGTCATTTATCTTAAGGCTTTAGAATGTCATTTATTTAACCAGTTTCATATATAATTTTCTTTCTTTTAAAACTTTCTGGAAAAATCTTCTGTTCTCATAATAATGTATTGAGTCTGGAAGATTTATCTCCAATGAAATACTTTTTGACTTCTCATACAATTACTAGTTTTTAGCGGGTTTATAATCTGTAATGTTGTATTCAAAATCGGTTCCATTTGCTAAATTGACTAACCCAGAACATACACTGAGCCAGGTTATCCTGCTTGTAAACACTCTGCTTATAAACCATACACTATAGAGGGAACATTATCTCATTCAGATCATTAGTAAATTGCTGAAATTGCAATAAAATGATCTTTTATAAATGTGTAACTAGATAACTGACAAAAATAGCTCACTGGGTTACCCAAATGTGGAAGGATGCATGTAAAATATAATGTTGGCAAATTTAGGGAAAATACAGCTGTTCAACTCAGTGTTTATTCCCCAGGTGTGCTCTGTATGTGTATGTGTGTGTGCATGTGTGTGTGTGTATTATGACTAATATTCGTATACTATTTTAGCTAAAACATTGATCTGGAAGGGAGACTATTTGCTTTAAAAAATAAAAAAACAGGTAACTCTTTGGTATCTTACCCTGATTCTGCAGTGACCTCTACTTCCTGTGTCAAACGAATGCTTTACCTCCTAAACTTAGTGCATGATAGGTTTGTTTTCTTTCTTTTTTTTTTTTTTTAATTTATTCATGAGAGACACGGGAAGTGGGGTGGGCAGAGACACAGGCAGAGGGAGAAGCAGGCTCCATGCAGGGAGCCCAATGTGGGACTCGATACCAGGTCTCCAGGATCACTCCCTGGGCTGAAAGTGGAGCTAAACTGCTGAGCCACCTGGGTTGCCTGATAGGTCTGTTTTCTATGGCTAGGTCCCTGTTCCTAAAATTCTTCTCTCGAGAAACTTTTCCTACTTTCTCCAGTGCCTTGGTTTCTTATGTTTAGGAAGCCATTGGAAGGAAACACATATAGGAAATGTGTATAGAGACAAAGTAAAATCAGAAATTTTTGCTGCTTTAAAGGAGGATATGACTGGGGAACACAGAATGAGCATATGACATAATTGTTTAGACATTTCTGATTGTTTTGTCATATAGAAAATACCAAGGTGATTTTAACCACTTTGATTAAGTTGGCCACTTAATTCAGTTTTAAAAATCAGTCAAATGATTTTACTAATTAGTACTTCATGTCAACACATCCAAAAGAAAATGTATGGCACTTGAAGAAACATCTTAGATATTGATGATGATGAAGTGTCACTGGAAAGGCAATACTGAAAGAATCATAACTGTTCAGATAGAATTACACACATTCCATTTTGCTTATGGGTTTTGGTTTCTTATTGTTTTATTCTAGTGTCTATCCGCAACCAATATTAAGTTATATTCTAGAGAAGAATTGTTTTCTTTCCAGGACAGCTCAACTTTAAGTGTAAGACTAAGAGCAGATGCAAACATCATTTTGTCTGAATTCCTTATTTTGCATAGGTTCAGAGATTAAGTGATTTGCAAGACCACATAGCAAGCTAATGACAGAACTTGGAATGGAATCTTAGTATCCTCGTTGCCACTTGTTCGTTGCTACTCAGTTATAATAATATGAGAAAATGGATGTGGATCCTTTTAGCAGATGGTATCCCTTTAAGTCCCAGCGAATACCTGCTCAGTTATTGAGCAATCATTGCAGAAGCTCTAACTTAAACCAGTGATTGGATTATGTCTAGAGCGGCATTTCTTGGTCTGGACAATACGGACATTTTAGAGGAGGTAATGCTTTGTTGTGGAGGCTATTCTGTGCATTATAGGATATTCAGCAGTATCCTTGGCTTTCACCAACTAGAAGTCAGTAATATACACACACATACACACACACACACACCTCTCAATTATGAAAACCAAAAATATGGCACACCTGGGTGACTTAGTGGTTGAGCATCTGCCTTCGGCTCAGGTCATGATCCTGGGGTCCTGGGATTGAGTCCCACATCAGGCTCCCCATGGGGAGCCTGTGTCTCTGCCCCTCTTTGTGTCTCTCATGAATAAACAAATTAAAAATCTTAAAAAAAAAAAAAAAGTCTCCAGGCATTGACAAATATCTCACTGAGGGAAAAAAAAAATCACCCTCAGTTGAAAACCACTGGTGTAGAAGATATACCAAGTCCTAATCAAGTCATTTTTTAAAATAATAAGGTTGATTACCATTTTGAAAGAAAAACTAAACTCTTTGCTTGGCGATTTTTTTTTTTTGTCACTTTTCAACTGCTTATCATAGATCACCTTTGAACAGAATCGTGGTTCTTTTGTTTTCCAAAAATACTGATGCATCTGTTTACCTTATGCAGGAAAGTATCATAAACCTCGTTGTTTGTTTATCTTAAGCTTCACTATTTTTAGCTTTTAAAAGTGAATTGTTTTTAGCTAAATAAATACAGATGCGACTTTACAATACTGCAGCCTGGTCTCCAAATGCACTGATAAGGATTGGATTTAAGCAAAGGAAACCCAAGGATAAAATCACAAGTCATCGTTGACAAGATTTAGGAAAAATACGACTGCAGTGAGCTCCTGCACACCTGGACATTGTGGGTCCCTGACCTTTGCCGACATATTTGAATTTTTTGGCAGTATGTAAATCAAATGTGTGTGTGTGTGTGTGTGTGTGTGTGTGTGTGTGTTTTTTCACTTCCAAGGTCATCGAGAACAAGGAACTGTATTTGAAAAGCTTGTCTATTGCTTATTACCTTATCTTTTCATGGGAAAAATACTATTAAGTTTCCAATTTTGTAACCTAAACAACAACACATTAGAGCTATATCAATTACCAACCAGTTTCATATCTGTGGACCAATAAGAAAGCAAGGTTGATGGTTTCACATCTGTTTTGGGTGAAAGGCTGTTCCTGTCTGTGGTATTTAAAATTTAAAGAACTTCTGTTATTATACAATTGGGGATCCTCAGGGAGTAAATGTTAATGAAATCCATAACATGCACAGATTTTATGATAGCAGTTTTAAGAAATTCCTTTGGTGGGGTTTGTTGATTTCTGTCCCGGCGGTAATAATTGTACCTTTTACAGAGTGCATTAATGTTCACATTTAGGAGCAATGGCTACGTTTATGCAGCGTGTAATGTAACACACGGACTCCTAAGCTTTAAATAACTTTCGTATCGTAATGTGAAAGCCCCCAAGCGAAAAATGTGTGTTCTTCAGAATTGGCACAACCCACAGCTTAAAACTTGTCTGGCACATTCGAAGCAACCTCCTGCAAAGGTGAAAAAGGTACACCCTGGAAATTCCAAAGCCAGGATGTGGACAGGTATTCCACGCCCTCATATTTCTCATTCAATGCACCACTTGAAAGCTCCACCTCAATATAGCAATTTTGATCCACATCAAAGTAACAATTTGGGACCCAGACCTGCAACAGAGACAGAAATGCATGCTTATTTCCTTTCTCTACTCCCACCCTGCCCTCAGCTTTCAAATTTCATTTAATTCTATGTTCAGATAAAAAGAGGAGGGTAGATTAAATAAAAAATGCTCTATATACCCCAATAGTAATAAAATGCATTAGCTTTTATATTTCCAGCTATTTAACAGAATAAGCATTTGAGACTAATTGCACATGTTATGACTTAGAATAATCACACATATACTTGTGCAAGTGATGTGCAGGTCTGTTTTGGTGTTTTGGGGGGGTTCTTTTTTTAGTTCTCTTTGCCTTAAGGGGTTAAAAAAACTCACTTATGATACTTTTCTATTTGTCTTTCTTCGGAAAAATGAACTCATAATTTTACCAAAGTTTTATTTTCTTACAAATCTAAGATTTTAGATTTCTAACTGTATTTTCTGGACTTAGCCAAAAAATAAATAAGCACCTTTATTCTTTCAGCAGAACTGAGAAGGGCTATAGATACAATTCTTCAGGGGATGGATGATTGGACCAGACAGCTTCTGAAGTCTTTTCAAGCATTTAAGATTCTGTGATTGTATTAAAAATAAATTTACTCTATCAGCTGGTGCCTTGGGCTTGCCTAAATGAAAATACAAATATATGAAGCATAACTGGAATTTGTTTTAAATACTACTGATTATCTTGTGAGGCAGCTCATAGCAAAAATTTACTTTTAATTAAAAAGAGTTTTTTCTCCTTAGATCAAGTAAGTGTTTAGGTTGGCTTCCCAGTGAAGCTTCTCTGAGGATTTCACTAGAAACTCCACTACTATGGCCTGTTTTCCTTGGCTCTTTTGTTTCAGCTTGACGGGACATGCAGCCCACTGGGGAGATAAGATGAAGCCCAGAGAGTTTATGTTTTGTGTCTCTCCAATCTTTGAAGGAAGTATCTGTAAAGCATAGACTTACCTACCATTACAGACTGTTCACACCTTAAAGTCCTGCCAAATCCCAATCTTTTTCTCTTTCCTTAAGAAAACAAATACCACATGCAATTCTAAGGATGTTATAGGCCATAATACTTGCCCAGAAAAGTGACCGGAAAAATAGCAGCCATGGGGATCCTGGATAAAGCTGTATGACGAAGGACATTACAGTTGTCTTATGCTTCTAAGACTTGATGTATTTACTTTGGGCTAAAGCTGATGCAGGTAGATCCATCTCAGAAGAGAGAAGGACCAAGACCCAGGTAGACACGCAGCCTAATGGCAATAGGTGTAAGAAATTTAACAGAGCCTTCAGTTTGAGAATTTGGGAATGAATTATAAAATTTGCAGTGGGAAACACTCAATAAAAAGCAGCTAGAAAATCATGGAATGTGAAATATTGAAGAAAATGGTTTTGATATTTTAGGAGGTACATGTGGAGAAGAGAAAATATTTTTTAAGTTCCCAATCTTAAAAATGAATATATAGGATGTAGGATTTTCCTCGCCTAATTATTTAAACGTTATTTTAAAAATCCAGACAGCTCTCCATCATCTATCGCACATGTATTATACTATTTCTGTAGTTTTAACTTATGTTTCCAAATATTGCATTCATTTATAAGTATGCTTTTATTATTCAGAAAGCTCCAATGCCAAGATGGCAAGAATTCATTTATTTAACAATTCAATTTCCATGTAAAGAAAACCCAGTCAGTACATTTGTGCATTTAACATGATATTTCTTCTCAGTCAACCACTGGGAAATAAATTAATCTCATTTATTGTGATGAATACATTCTATTCCTGTATCTTCTGGACAGCAGGGCAAAAGGAAAAGGAGGCAGGGATAGGTAATTTGGGGTTTACCCTGTATATGCTAAAATTCAATGGTGATTATCAACTTCTATAATACAATAATCCAGTCCCCTTAATCTAGGAACTTTGCTGTTTTCACAAAGAATTTATATGATCACCTATTTATCTACTTACCTATCTTTGAAGTGTCTAGATTTATAATATTCATGTGTGTCATATATAATTCATCTTAATTAAAATCTTTTTGTCAAAAGTAATTCAAAAAGATTATGAGCCATTTCATTCGATTTCTTTTTAAATAATGACAGTTCAGCAAAGTGATGGTTCTTATTCTTAATTTTGATCTAAAAGTATAACAAAAATAGGATAGGATTCTTATAAGGTTATACGAAAGGTTATGTGAAAGAAATGCTTTTTTAGCATTTCCAAATATATGCCTTAGCTCCATGTTTTTCTATCAAGAAGCACCCCTTACACACACACACACACACACCAGTGTGGCCATGTTCACCAAGAAAGCATTTCACTTCTTGGCACCTGCAAGTTAAGTATGTGGTTGAAATAGATGTATCCAATCACATGTAAAGAATAGTTCCAGTGGATACATACAAGTCACAGCTTCCATTATGTTAAGGACTTTAGGCAGTGCTAGGGGACGAATAACATGATATGCTCAGTGTAATATCTGTGCTCATTCTCCTGTGGTTTGAAAGTATAGTTGTGCAGATGCATTTTTCCCACCGTGTGACCCAGGCTGAAATGCATGAAATTAATATAAATAGATTCTTTTTTCAGACTGCATTTGGATAGCAAGGCAGCATATCTTCAGAGCGCAGAATGTGTTCTGCTTTGTTCCTTTCTCCTAAGAGGAGCCTGGAAATCACTAATCATTACATAACATTTTTCCTTTCCTTTTTTTCATTTTCTGCCTTCAACACAGAGTTGGTCAGCCCAAACAGCAGAACATCAATTGTGAATTGTAATTGCAAATAATTCTCCTAGAGAGTAATTTTCTTGAAAATGTATTGTTTCAAGGCTTTTCCTACCCCCTTTATAAGTGATCTTCAAAAAAAAAAAAAAGAAAAGAAAAGAAAGAATCAGTATACACTTCCTGGCTGAATGAATGATCAGCTTCCAACAGCGAAAACACAGTTGACCAAATATTAAATCGTGAAGTTCATTTCATCTGCTCTCAGGAATGACTGGCATCCCTTCAGAGACTAAGTGTTTACACACACTTTCTGACAACCAGGCAGCCTGTTCTTTCTCTCCTTTCTTGTCTCCGGGGCAGCATTCATTATAACCTTAGGCGGGTGACCGACTTTAATCTCAATAATCCCATCAGCTCCTTGCAGGATTGTTAATGCCAAGTAGAGGAGTTTTCTTGGACACCTGCACTTGCAGATTCTCCATCAGCACATGAAATTCTCATTAACATGACGGGCCCACCTAGATCCCAGAGAAATACATGGAAAATCGGTGTAAAAGGATGCTGTCAGAGTTTATAGGCCAGGAGGCTGATTTAGACCATTGCCCCCATCTGCAAGTCTTTAGTTTCCAGAAATTTATCCTTGTGTTTGTTTTTGAAACCAAGCTTTTAGGAGGAGGGAGAAAAATTAAAGGCTTGACTTACTGGAAAACTAATAATAAACAAGTCATTTTGTTTGTGCTGGAAAAGACAGATGCCGTTTGAGTACAAACGTGTGTTTATCCGGAGGCATTTAGGGATCTCCCCTCTACTGCAGATGAAACTTTATGGGTAGCATGGAACCACAGCTTCTGAAACAGAAATATACTTTACCTGTACAGGACATTTAATATTTTCTTGGTCTTTTAAGTTTGAAAATCTCTTCAAACTGCTGACAGACTGGAAAGATATATGTGTCCATAACTGGGGTCACTGCATGTAGAAAGGCGTTATGTAGCCTTACCTGGAGGTGGAGCCAGCTCCAGTGCTCCTCCCATGGGGCTTGCTTGTGAGGCTGCTTCTCAGAGACCGTAAGACAGAGAAACACGAAGATCACAAAAGGCCCAAAATCAGCATTCGCTTTCTAGCCACACACAGCTGTAATTGCAGCATCTTATAAAGACCACACGTTAATTAGGTAAAACCATGGAGACCTATAGTTATACAGTGAAATTTTGATCCCTTTTAAAAATACAAGAACGGTGTGGGAAAAGTCTAAGATATTAGATACATAAACATCCAATACATAAACATCCTGTGCACATGATGCTTCCAAATAACTATGCTCTAAAGCAAAAGGTTTGCATGAGGTTAGGAGCATGATGGAATTTGTGAAAAAATTATTTAAGGCCTACTGTCCTTTGGGGTGACTTCTGGGAGGAGGGACACATGCAAAGTTACCGAGAGGTCGAGAAATAAGTAAAAAGGAAAACTTCATACAGCATGAGCCAATGAAACTCATCGTTCAGCAGACTCCAGCATCAGATAATGGACTTTTCAAAGGACTGGAAATTTTATGAATAGGTGTAATATTTTCAGTTTTAAACACCAAGATAAAAATAATCACATTCCTAGCTTACGTGTACAAGTTAGTTGCTGAAGCACTAACTTTGACTTTAATGTCAGGCATTTGGCTTTTGTTTGGAAGAAAGGAGTTTCAGACCTTGCCAGCAATGCTGGACTGACACAGGCATTGAATTTAAATTCAACAGAATACACTGAGCATCTGCTAAGGATTAGACACTGTACGTAAGGGCCAGGTGAATTTAAAATTAAAGATTCTGTTTCTCCTTCAAAAGAGTTATAATCTAGGTACCACTGGCAACACCACATAGACACACACACACACACACACACACACACACCAATTACCCAAGTGACTAAGAGAAAAAAACATTAGGGTCACATTCTTATGGTTAATGTGTATACAAATGCTTCATAATGATCCTCGTAATAACCATGCATTGTAACTAGATGGAGTAAGCCTTGGTATTTTTGTTGGCGAGAGAAGACTGAAGCTTGGGATGGCTAATTAACTTGCTTAACATTGTCCAGGTCACTTTTTAATGTCAAAACTACAGAGGTACTTCTGGAGCATATGCTTTATGCCACCATGTGCTGCCTGAATCCCCTGCCAATTTTTAGACCTGTGGTCTAGGATTTATTGAGCATTTTTAATGCAGGCTAACCACACTGTATTGAGATTGATTGTTTACTTGACTTTTTCCCTCACTGCCTAAAGGGCAGGAAGCTGGGAACCTTCCTTCTCTTTCACCCAAGTATCCAGCGCTTATTTGTGTTATAAATGAGTCATTGCTGGTCACCACCTTCCCTCCAAAGAAACAAAAATACCCACCATTATATGCTCAGGTTCTGAACTCATCACCTGCTCCTTAAATGTTTGAGGAGCAAATGGCAGGATTGCGACAGCTGTGTGAATCCCTGAAGTAAGCACAGCAGTTTTTATGCCACTTCACTGAAATGTTTTCTTTTAAATGCAGATATATAAACATAGGGCAGGACTGGACCGCACAGTGTGCCAGTAGGGCTCCAGAGAGAAATCCCTGACTCATGCAGATTGAGGCTGAGGTGTGTCCCAGGAATGCTTGGATCCCCAGAGGCAGTGAAAGCATGTACTGCAGCCAAGTGACATCAGCAGTGCCCTAAGTGCCTATGAGCTTGAAGCTTCATTACAAGTGAGATTTCATTGTCTCTCTGTCACTACCCAAGCCCTTCCTGGCATGGACCTGTGGACACAAAGGGTGATGTGTGTTGGTAGGGAGGGAGAGGGGAGGACACCTAACCTTGCTCTCTAAAAGCAGCTCTGCCAGGAGATACTAGATAGAAGGAAAATACTCATCATATCAGATATTTCAAAATACAGGCGGCTGGGTGGAATATTTTTCCAGCTGATTCTGCCTTGAGCTCATCAGTCTGGGCCCCTTCCCTGGCCAAAAATCTTACCCTATCTTGCAAGATACGATTTGAATGACTCAGTTGAACCCTTTTCCATAAAACCCATTCTTTCTCTTTCTGCAAGGATTCTTTCTTCTTTGGAATCCCATAAAGCCTCGTCTGTCAGCATGGTGGTACTTTTTACTTTGTCTTGTATTATCATTGTTTCTACGTAGGCCTGCTTGCTTCCAGAACCTGGCAAACAATAAATGTGTGTTGCGTTTAATGGATTAGATGATTCTATCTGGCATCCTTCAGTTTAATTTCACACTTTGAGTTCAAGCAGCCATGATATGGGAAACACTGTAATTCAGCTGTAAGACACATTTGTGTGAGCATGGCCCCTGACTCCGTTCATTAGTTTATAGTTTGCCCCCAAATGTTGTTAGTAAAAAGGAGAACAATGATTAATGTTTATCTACATAATACAGTCCTACTGAAATTATGTGCAGAGATAATAAATTGTGCTAAGTTTTAAAATGGTTGTCATCCAGACCATCCTTTATCCCTTCTTCCATACTGGACCCCTCTTGGTTTTGGCAGAGACAGATATCAGGAGCTAGAGATCTGTATACACAGTCTGCTTGATCTTACAGGATGTCTAGTGTTGCATTCCTGCGGCCAGCTGGATCAGTACCACTTGGACCCGCCAACGTGCTTGTGTCTACCACCCACCCTCCCCACCCCCATGCAATTCCCATGCTTCAGGTCTTCTGCAAGGAGAACACTTCTCAAGTTTTCATGGGTCTTACACATAAACGATTAATAGTTGGAACCAAGAGTTATGGCAGGAGAGCACTTTGCCAGCCCATGCCCTCCATGTAATAGATACTCACTGAATCTTTGCTAAGAACCCATCTAGCAAGAGCACATGCTACGGCTCTCCTGTGAGGCATTTCACTAGGAGATCTACTTTGGGTTTATATAGATTTGAAACTGGTTGCAATTATTTCAGACTCATAGCCTACTTCCTTTTCTCTCTTAAGAAATTCCAATTAATAATTAAAAAAAAAGAAATTCCAATTAAGCAATTTTTACTGTAATGTTTTTAAGTTCAATTCTTAACTGAGTTTCTAGAAATTGCATTTGGTCTGTTCTGAATATTTGTCCTCTTTCCAGATCAAAGGATTAGGCTCAAGTTTTAAATGTAATGTAACTTACAAAAACACATTTAAAAAATATTAATTGGAAGTATTAAGTCTCTGAGTCTTTTATTGCCTAGCAAGAGTCCCTGAAAATCTTAGTTAGTAAAGGGAGCCACATTAGTGTCATCTTTGTGATTGAACTATTGAAGGTTTCAGAAGTACCCATGTGCAAGGTGACATGGCATTGAAGCAGCAGAACTTGTTCATTTTAAAGAAGAAAGGAGGGTAGCCCCCGTGGCTCAGCGGTTTAGCGCCACCTTCAGCCCGGGGTGGGATCCTGGAGATCGAGTCCCACGTCGGGCTCCCTGCTGGAGCCTGCTTCTCCCTTTGCCTGTGCCCCTCTCTCTGTGTGTGTTTCTCATGCATAAATAAATAAAAATCTAAAAAAAAAAAGAGTTCACAAGTTGATGTATTTCTTCAAAATATTCATCTTTTCTCAAGATCTAGGTGCAGGGGTTTAATCAGCCTTTCTCTTCAATTCTACAGGAGAGTTTCAACTTGTCTTAGATGCTGTTTACTTGTATCCCAGAGTCTAGAGAAACTCTAACACATTTCACTTTCTCCTCCTTTTTTATCAGAATATACTGTGTCCTGATGTCCCGATTGTATAGGCTTCTCATGTAAAAGAAGGATTCAAGTGGAATATCTGTATGATTTTTCTGAACACAATTATATCTGATTCAAGAAGAAATGGAAGGAAAAAAAAAACCCTCAGGTTTTGCAGAGAGTATGTGAAGACTTTCTGCTCCTTGTCTAAAATATATTTCATAAAGTAAGCTGAGCATTTTTGGGTGGGTGTCATAGTTCCATGTACTTCTGTCAAATCAAAGGTCTTTAAAGCCTAATGCTATATCCATCACACTGAGGAAATGTAGACCAGTGGTGAGGCTTCCGTTCTCCATTCTAGAAGATGCGATCTCTATGGCTTCCATACTGGAGTGATTTGAGTAGCTGAATTCTGGAAACGTCTCTACTTGAAATGCAAAAGTATTAATGTGCTGCACGGAGTCCCTTTTGTTTCTTTTTTGCCTATGCCACTTGCCAATTTTAACAACTACAGGAGATTTTACTATTTAAACAGAGCCAGATGGAACTCTAGTTCAAAGAACATATCAGAATTAAATATTTCTTTTTTAATTAGTTGCTTGCTTCTGATTTATGCAAAAAAATTAACATGAAATCGAAAGAATGTGCAGTAAATCCAGACACAAAGGAGCCCACATAAGCATAATTTCTCGACCTGCCAAAAAAGACAAAGGTCAGCCCTTGTTTGAGGACTTGGTTTTTCTTGCACCTTTCCTTGTTCTTGTGCTGTAAGTACAGTGGCAAATCAAGGAAACCAGTCTTTCCACTGCATTTGTGCTATGACAGCCTTATCTCATGCTATTCTAAGTGGCTGGTTCACGTCTTCCAATAGAATTCATCTTTCATTCCAATAGAGTTGTTTTACTATCAGAGTTTTGTTACAATCAATAGTTTGTTTCCACGCAGGAAAATGTTTTCCTTTAATTTAGCTATGAAAAAGTGAGAGAAAGAGAGAGAGAGACAGAGAGAGAGATTAATTCAAGCAATTAAGACCAGAAAAGAAAATTGGCAAGGCTCTTTCTGCATTGAACTTTTCTCATATTTGGATATTTTTACTCTTTATCAGAATTTTTAAAACATTTCCTCATTATCTTTTGCTAACAATGATCCATCTCTGCCATCTTGTTTCTCAACAGCATAACTGAATTATTTGCAGTTTTTCTTTCTGGTAGCCAGTATAAATTTTAAACTTATGGTCAAGGTAATCTAAAATTGTTTTATATTCTCTGTAATTATACAAAAATGTACTTTTTAAAAAGAATAACCAGATTTCATTGTTGTTGATGAGGTAATTCTCAATTACCTTTTGATAATTGTCACATTTTACAATACAAATGGGGCAACATCATGGGTGCAGTGTTTGTACATAGGCTCAGGGTAAGTACAGGGTAAGTCCTGGCTCAGTCACCACCCAGTTATGTGACTCGGAGCAGAGTCCACGCATCTCTTTATTCCTCAGTTGCTTTGTCCATAAAACCTTCCTTGTGTGACTGTTGTGAGAATTGAAAGAGGTAATGATTGCAAATTTAGCCCTTAATAAAATGCCTGACACAGAGGGATTGCCCTATGGTTTTTCTATTAATAGAGTAACTTTAGTCATCAGTATTTTTTTATGTAATACAGTAATGGTGAAAAAATACATAAAGAGATAGAGAAGTTTGTCACGGGCTATATAGTGGTTATATTCCAGTCGATAACTATACAAAGTTCAAGATGTTAAGTTAAGAAATGCAATGATCAGATGCTTGAATTAAGCCCACGGATCCTAGAACAGTATTGATGTCCAAATGCTCAGGCTCTATCAGAAAATGTGTGTTATCTAAGGAAATGAGACAATTGCTTAAAAATATTTCCTTTAGCTTGTAGTGTCTAGTGATGAATTAAACAGCTCTTTGAGTCATCAGAGATGCTCTAAAAAAAAATCCAACACACTCCCCCCGCTTCAAAATATTTTTCCTGTTTTTAATCAGACTTCAATCCTTTGTCCTGTATTTTTTCAGGCTCTTGTATTGACCTGCTTTGGGAATGTTAAAGGCTGTTAAATGCTCCCTGGCCAATGCTAGCTCAACAGGCAGTATTTTATTGAGCAAGACAGATTTTCATTTTAGAAATGAGGCTTTCTACATTATGACATTACCAATAGCTGGTTATGTATTATTACAGAAAGCAACGATATTCATTTCATGGCTCAGAGGCTGCATGCTGGTGTTTAACCAGCGGCTTGCAGAGGTTTGCTACATGATTTACTACGCAATGGTGAAACGTGTGCTTTGTCCTCAAGTGATTCCCTGTAAAATGTGTGCTTCTCCTGGCTTCTCTTTATCTGGGGAATGTGTTTCCTGTCATTACCAAGACAATGCCATGGCCATAAAGTGCATGTGGATTATACGTGTAGACATCTAACAACAAAGAGCAAATCAGGATCGTGGTCGAGATGTATGCCATAGGGGGCCTTCACCCACCCCTGGTCCCCCAGAAATGGATGAGGACAGCTGTTTTCTTCTACTAGTATGGCTGTCTCCAAACCCAGAATGAAAGTTGGGCTTTCCTTTTCTGTATCTGCTGTGTAGCAATAGCTTCTCTTTGGGGGTGGAGCACAGTTTAAGTAAGATGTGAATAGACATTCTACAAGCTGTGATAGAATTTTAGATTTATATTGGAAACAGGATATCATATTGGGTCACTTCTGCTGATGGTGCTATATAGGCTAGCTCAGAGAGTGTCCACCAGTACTCAAAAATAGCATGCTAGACTTCTGTAAAGAGTCTACATACTACCAGATAAGTACCAGATGTTTATGTTCGTCACACACACAGAGTGAAACATTCAACAATTTTAATGAATTGATTGCTGAATCCATGCGTTGAATGCATTCAATGCATTGATGCTTGGCTCTGTGCATCCCCCTCCCATCATCACACCCCCCACCATCACCCTTAATGTTAAACAGAAGTGCATCAAACTCAGATGTGAAATCACATCCATCTTCCAATTAAAAATAAAGCAGCTGTGAAATAATGATATTCTTTCAAAATAAGAAGATAGCGATTGGAACGGAGCTGTTTGGATTTAGGGAAAAAACAGGTTACTTAATTATGGTTATTGTGTGTCTAAGATTTTATGGAAAGAAAGGAAGTATTGTTCAGGATGATGAACTCTCCAAAATACAGAGGGGTGGCATTATGTAAAACTATTCTGGGGTTGTATCTTTGTCTTTCCAGCTGCCTGTCTTGGGTCGCCAATCTTGTCTATTATGATGTGAGGTTGGTGAGAGCTCATCATAATTCAAAAAGCTCAACCACCAAGAGGATGGCCAGTGGCTGATTTTAAATGGTTTTGAGTAGTTTTTATGAAAACTAATTATTTTGGCTTAAAAGTGACCAGAACACAATACTCTTAAAAGACCAATACACTTCTTAAAAGAGAGAGAGAGAGAGAGAGAGAGAACGTAATACACTTCTTGACAAATAATGTCTATAGTGCTGAGGGAAGCACAGTGAGTCATTTAGGGTCCATTTATTTCATTCATTCATTGCCTCCTGCTTACCTCTGCACTTCTTTCTCCTTCTGACCAGAACATTCCTTCTCTTTTATGCCTATTTGCCCACTTCTACTGTGTGTCCTTCTACGAGTGTTTTAGACATCAGAGTTGGCTCTGAAATATCTGCAGTGCCCTGACTTGCAAGTGTCTGTCTGGGTGAAATGTCGCCTCCTTCCTCTGTGCTGCGTCACACTGGATGTGCAGCCCCCGTTCTGTCATCATGTGTCTTCATTTCCCATACCCTTCCTGATCTTTATATACTCACCACTTACTGTAGAACTTAGAGGAGAAATGGTATGAAGTGTCCACTGAATGTCAATTGAGTTGAATAAAAGTGTTCACAGGTAGAGGACCAATTGAATAAGTGATGCTACAGCCTCATGGTGGAGTACCACGAATCCATTGAAAAATACTTTGGGCCTGAAAATATACCCATGAAACCAAACGGGCAGCGGAGGATGAAACCTAGAGGTGATTCGGCCTGATTTTTATAATGATGGAACATACATACAACATCCACATCTATTTGGCATAAAACAAAATATTCTGGAAGGCTGTTATCCATGGCTTTTTCCCACTGCTGGTCTTATGGAGAGTTTCTTTTCTTCTTTAAGATTTTTGCATTTTACAAATTTTCAATCGGCAGCTATTACTTTTCTATACCCCAAAGCAGATATTCCCTAGAAGAAATTATAAAAGTCTGGATGGAAGTAGAGCAAAAACACAACATGATGAGTTGAGTGGTGGAGCTGTGAGCTCTGCACCACACATCCCCGGGGAGGGGGGAAGAAGTGACTTGGTTCTGCCTACCAGACCAGAAAGAGGAAAGAGTCATTTGTAATCAGAAAAGAGGAAAAGGTTATTTTAGGTCCAGAGAACTTCAAGTGGCAAGGCAGGGAAACAAAAAAGGCTCATCTTCTGTGAGGAATACCAATCATTGAATGTGGCTGGAAGGTACAATTGGAGAGGGATAAATGCAACAGGAGGGACCAAACAGGTGGACAGAGGCCCACGTCATGATTAGCAGGGCTGGCTTCACTGGGGAGAAAAGTGTCAACACCCAGGCTTTAGGCAGTAAGTCCTTCTGGGTCTCCTGACACAGGCACGGGAAGTGTGAGCAGCAGGGCTTCTGTGGCTGACATCTCTCCCCACCCCAGGATGCTGTTTGGGCATTCTCGGAAGATACCTAGGGAGAAAGGACTTGAAAGGACTTCCCTGGTGTTGCCAGTGAGAGCCAGCACAGTGCTAGGGAGGCTGTGTCTTGTTAGAGTTCTGAACACCATCCGGTTTTAATTGCAAAGGCTCAGGCTCCAGCCCTAATCATTTTGTGAGCTTGTCATTCACCCCCTCTCAACCCAGTGGCAGTAATGTGAGGAAGAAAAATGAAATGAAATTTCAAGTATTCCAGTGTGGTATAAATAAGAGAATCTGCAGAGTTTTAAAACGCAGCAGGAAATGTTATGCAATTACAAGGAGAGGTTGCTAATGCATTTCATTGCTGCTGGGAAAAGAAAATATTTTTTTCTTTTTTACAAGGGATTCAATGCCTATGTTTTGGGGGCCTTTCTATCTGGGACCTTGGACATTTCCCCTGCCGAATAGCCAGTTAATTCCAGTCTGTTGCTCCTTCCTTTAAGTCAATTGTTTCTAATGCCTAGGATTTTTCTAGTTGGCAACCAATTAACTCCTTTCCTACCTGGTAACCCAATTTTACCTTAAAAACAAAATTTAAAAGTTAGAAAAAGGACAGCCAGGGAATGAAGTTCTAGAGTTATTTCAAATCAGCCTGAGCTGAATATGTACTCTTGGGGATTTAATCATTTCCAAACTAAAAAGCCATTTGTAAATTTGACAGAAGGAGTTTATTTAAATAGATCTGCTTCATGCTCCCTTGGACGTCAAGATTTTAAGGGCCCTTCAGGTTGAAAGTGGATATGGCATTGGGCATGACTCAATGGATAGTCAGTAAAGCACTAAGTGTTCTGAGAGCATTTGAAAACAGTTGAAATTGTTGAGTGCAACCATGTCCAGAGTACCTATTAACTTTCAGATTGCAGCGTTAGGAAATCAAGAGAGTTTTTGCAGCAACTTAAAATCCCCTGATTATTTGTCTGGAATAGAGTTAGATTTAGGGTTGCCAGATAACATACAGAACATTCAGTTAAATTTGAATTTCAGATAAACAATGGACCAGTTGTTAGTTTGCCTCAATATTGCTTGGGACATACATGTACTAAAAATATTTGCTGTTTCTCTGAAATTCAAATTTAACTGAAGAGCCTATATATCTATCTGCTAAATCTGGCAAACATGAATTGCCTCCCTTTTTTGAAACTTGTGCACAAATTCGTACAAAATCTTATGGTTCACTTGTGAAAATATTTCAAATTTCAGTTAAAGAGTAGAGGGGGTTGGTAAAAATGTGTCAAGTAAATATTTATTTGTTAAATTAAAATTAAAGCATCTACCATTACTATCCTAAAACATTAATTTTTATTAAAGTCTTTCTCTTTTTTTTCTCTTAAATTTGGTGATAGCTACCAGAGCATAGACTTTACATCTTTAAAATCAAGTAAATGAAATATAGTCTTATGTTGAATGGTGCTCCCTTCCTTTCTAGATGAAATCTCCCATTGTTGAATTGTGTAACTTGAAGTTGGCTTTTAGGGGCTAGCGATATAGTTGTTTTTCCTGGATATAACTTCTTGTTCGGTTTTGAAGTGAATTGGCAACATGTTGATTTAACTACTCCAAGGGCCTTCAGGAAAAAGCAATTCATGAAAGACAATAGTCATTCTTCATAAGGCTGACTGTACATAAAATGGAAATTCTTTAGGTGTTCATGGCCTATAGGATGGGAGGGTTAATTGAAATTTTGTTTTCTGAAAATTAGTTTGTCATGTAGTTAGTGGGAAGCGGATTCAGAAGTGGTGATGGTGGTGGTGGGTAGGGGTATGTTTGGGGTTTTTTGTTTTTCTTTTTTTGGCTTTTGTTGCTGTTTTCATTGGAAAATGTCATTATCTTACCTCTTAATAATGAATGTACTGTTGAAATATCTTGTTAATGTTAAGCAATTGTAAAGTGCAGTTACTTTCTGAGTCCTTTAAAAAGTCATTATACACAAATACAGTAAGTAGAAGATATAATAAATCGAGGGAAACAATTTTAAACAATTGTATCTCTAACAGGAAATTGAAAATCTTTCTAATACATAGAAACTAGTAATTATTTTTGTTTTAAGATTATTCTTGGGTATTAATGATGGAAATAAGGGAAGTATAAGGGAAAAAAAACTATAGTTGACCCTTGAAATAATCTGGGTTTGAGCTGTGAGTGTATTCTAATAAGTGGATTATTTATAGTATGGTCCTGTAAGTGGATTTCCTTATGATTCCCTTAATAACATTTTCTCTTCTGTAGCTTACTTTATTGTAAGAATACAGTATATAATACATATAACATATAAAATATGTATCAATCAATTATTTATGTTATCTGTAAGGTATCTGGTCAACAGTAGAATATAAGTTTGGGGGAAGTCAAAGAGTCACAAACTGATTTTTGGCTATGTGGCAGGTCAACACCCCTAACTCCCTACATTGTTCAAGGGTCAAGTGTATTATTTTACTTTACTGAAAACATGGAATCATTGAAAATCAGAGCTGAAAGCTTCCTTCTGGGTAATCTAGTCCATCTCCTTTATTTAACAAATCAAGAACTGGAAACCTAAAGATTAAGTGATTTGTCCAAGGCCCAAAAGCTAGTTAGTGGCAGAACCTATACCAGACCCTTGAGTGCCCAGTGCTTAGATCTTTGTCCTGCCTACTCATATCACAGGGTCACAAGAACAACCCAAACCACTGCAGACCTCTGGCAGGAAGTCATGGACCTAGAGACTTGGGTCACCCTTTGTCATCCTTGCTGTGATGACCTCCAAGTTGCCCAACCTTCAGGGGTCCAAAACAGGCAAATGAGACTGGGCTCTGGTGTTGAGGATCTTCTCCACTGGAAGCTTACAAGAGGAGCTTGTGAGCCCTAGCCATTGTCACATGGAACCATCAGTCCTTCCTAGATGATGTCTTCCCTGGAATCCACCTGCCTCTCCAGCTGAACTGCAGGAAAGGTCATGGGAAGATATGGGTAAGGAAGGAATTTAAATGTGAAACAAAAATCCTGACTTTGCCTTCCTTGTCTCCCCACCATTCCAGATTATAAATCTCTGGCCCGTTCTCCAAACCACAACACTCACGGTGCTTTCAGAGTCCTGTCGTTACTGTCTGCATTCTGTTTGGAAGGGGGCAGATGCTGACTAGAGTAATAGGATCCCATTAGACCTGAGCTGTAGTCCAAGCTTCCCTAAAGTCCAACATGCGAATTTATCTTGTCTTGATTTTCCAGTTGTAAAATGACGTATACTAATGTGTCATTTAGAAAGTATTCTTAATCTCTGAGAAAATACAGCAACATGATATTGAGCCCCGTTTTCTCTTTTGTACCAAGATCAAGCACTTGTGGTTGCAGTGATGAGAAAGGTCTGTTCCTGGCAACTGCCCACCTAGGGCAATTGCTGTCTTAATTATTTTTTTCAGACTTTATTTATTTGAGAGAGAGAGAGCAAAAGAGAACACAAGCAAGGGGAGGAGCAGAGGGAGACTGAGCAGGGAGCATGGTGTGGGGCTTGATCCCAGGACCCCGGGATGATACCCTGAGCTGAAGGCAGATGCTTAACCCATCATCCACAGAGGCACCCCATATCTGTGCCTTTCTTTAGTAGGAATGGAATGGGGAAGTTAGAGGTTATTGATGCCAGATGGAATTAGAGCCTATTGCTCTCAAGTGGATGAAAACTACACTGTTACCCACAGGAAAAAGATGCTTCCAGTTACAGTGGTGCAGGGTGAGTGACTGACCATGCTTATATTGTTTTGCAGGTAGACTTGGGTCTTCTGCGCTTTGTCACTGCTGTCGGGACACAGGGAGCCATTTCAAAGGAAACCAAGAAGAAATATTACGTTAAGACTTACAGAATAGATATTAGCTCCAATGGGGAAGACTGGATCACCATAAAAGAAGGAAATAAACCTGTTGTAAGTGTGGCTGCCAACCCCTCAACCAATTCAGTCTTTGAAATGGATGATCAATGTTTACTTATTTGTTTGGGAGCTTTCTGTCTGGCCTGGTTTAGTTTTGGATTGATTTAAAATGAAAAGTGCAATTAGAGGTTTAAATCTGACCAAGGGGGTCTCATGTTCCCAGATCCAGAAGCCAAGAGGAAATTATACAGATGTTTCCAAGAAAAGTCAATACCAGCCAAATTAAGTGTCAGACTCCAGGATCACTTTAAACTTCCCATGGGGATACAGGCTACGCATAGGATCAGCACTGTCCTCTCAGAACCTTAGGCCTGTTGTTTTGTTTAGTTTCCCTGTGTTTCCTCATTCTCTTTCATAGATTCCTTCTTTCTTCCTGTCAGCCATGAACTGGTTTTAGGAAGCTCCTTTTCATCTACCCTCTGTGGCTCACAAACTAATTTACAAGTGTGTTTGGCTGCTTCCGTGAGAATGAATAGAACTAAAGGCGGTTCGTGGTGTTCCCTCAGATCACACAAACACATGATGCTGCCTCCTCAGCGCTCTTAACCCAAGAAGCCACACCCGCCATATCCAGCCCCGGGCACCCTGCCCTAAATCATTTGGAACCGAGATGTTCTTCTCAGCCTGCGTGTTTATTTGAAGTTACGCTTACTCTGATTTACTAATCAAAAGATTTCTAAGAACTCATATTCGCTGTTTCCCCCAAATAAAAAGCTTGCCCTGAAGCCAAGTAAAATGCACGGAATTGACAAGGATGGTAGCAAAGATCCAGGTAAATTGAAATTCTGAGTTTGGGAAGAGCCCAATTAACACGTCCTTGTCTCTCTTTTGAGCATCCATGGCCTGGTTTTCTCCTTCTGGGTCTGGAACTAAGAAAAGCCTCCTGAGTGTGAACTGAGAGAACTATTAATTCCCTTTGATTAGTTGTGAAACCCCTACTCTTATTTAGAGCAGACAAGATGAAAGTGCACGTATAGACAGCTGCTCTGTGGGAGGAAACTTCTATAGACACCAAGCTCAAGGCCACTGTCTAGTCCCGAAGGACATAGAACCAGTCCTCCATCTGGGGAAGAAAAACCCTCACAGCCAACACTTGTGATGCTTTAGCAAGTAAATTTAATTCTAAGCTTCGTGACTTATTCTTGAAGCATTTTTTGGAAGACATGACTTAGTTTCAAACAAACAAACAAAACGCTAATGCCAAGAACATATCAACAAACAAAAAAATCCTGAGGGAGTGAGGAGAACTGACCTCAAGTCTCAGGCCATGTCTTTAAAACATGAGTGCTACTTCTCCAAGACGTCCTGGTCGGCTGTTGGCCATGGATTGTCTGTGTGGCCCAGAGTGGGGGGTGTCAGGGAGCACACACAGGTTCTGAGAGAGTGTCTGGCAACGCATACAGCTCACTGTAGGCCCACTGTCCAGAGCATGCTGGAACACAGAGGGCTTCCAGAGGGGGAGGCAGACAGAATAAAGGCAGATTCGGCAAAGATATAGGTGCAGATTCATTGAACATAAATGCAATCCCAACATCCACCTGGAGTCTCGTTATTGTTGCTCACTGTCCTTTCCCTGTGCTCTGGGGCCTCTCAGACACTGCTCTCCACCCTCTTCCTTGCTTGCTTCAGAAAGACGTAGCCGTACCTCCTCAAGAGGAGCCTTCAACAGCAACAACTCCAGCAGTCCTCTTGATGTTGAATGGAGTGTATGCACTTACATGGTTTTTGGCAAACATCAGGTTCCCCCAGTGTGAGCCAGAGTTCACCCCAACCTGCGCTGGAGCTTGGAGTGCTCTTAACTGACTGTCGGCTCTCCCTGAAGTGGACCTGTTGACCCTTCAAGCATTACGATTTGGGACTCTATTCCCTCCGGCAGCTATTCATTATTCTTTGTCACACAAAAATGCTCCCACACAGATTGCTTCCCAGAGAGATTTGCTGAAGTAGGACAGAAATCTAAAGGCCATCACAGGCAAGAATAAATTATGATATTAAACCATCTCTGGAGAGCAATCAGGCTAGCGGCCAACTTTGTAAAGCATTTGACCACCTTCCATCATGCAGGCCACTTAAGCTAAATGAAGTAAAAATATCATCCCAACCTTCGGAGGTCTTTTCTCCCAGGGAAAGAACAAGCCTTGGGAAATTGTGGTCCTCCTCTGACAACTTACCTGGAAAGGTAGGGAGGAATCCCCAGGCCTCTGACGGCCCCGGTGATGCCCAAGTGACATAACCTAATAGAAATATGGTGCCATTAGGCTGTGTGAGAAGCAGAGTACAAGTTGCTTTTACTGTTACATGGGCTGTCCCCAGTTCAAGGCCAAAATAAAAGCCAGGGAAGCAGGGGCTCTCAGTTCCTCCTGAGGCAGGTGTAGTTGGAGCTGTGGTGCCATGCCCAGGCAGGACGGCCCCAGCAGGTCCTTGTGGGAACCTTGTTTGGGACTGGCACTTGCTACATTTGCAGTCACATGCCTCATCTTTCTTACAATAAAATGACTCATTTTTAAAACTAGAAACAGGATGGGATCCCTGGGTGGTGCAGCGGTTTAGCGCCTGCCTTTGGCCCAGGGCGTGATCCTGGAGACCCGGGATCGAATCCCACGTCGGGCTCCCAGTGCATGGAGCCTGCTTCTCCCTCTGCCTGTGTCTCTGCCTCTCTCTCTCTCTCTCTGTGACTATCATAAATAAATAAAAATTAAAAAATAAATAAATAAATAAAACTAGAAACAGGAGCCCTGGAAGAGCTGACTTCCAGTTACATTATCATTTATAATTCACTTTGATTGTGACCACTAAAACAGGATTTTCCCAATAGCCAAAAAAAAAAAGAAATGATGGAAGTTATTAATTAACTTGTCATGGATAAGATTTTCCATCAAGAAATGGAGTTAAAAGAGGGGAAGCTACTTGCCCTAGTGCTGTAGCTGGGAACATAACCTAGAATTTTCAAAAAAAAAAAAACCAGACCCTATGCTGAACTCCAAAAATACTCCTCCGTCTGGGGGTTCCTGGGAAAATAAAGTAGTATGAGTTCCCATGAAATGTCTATAGTATTCTGTAGGTCCTTATGATAGAGCTAATAATTTTCAACTTTTTTAGATGATAGCATGTAGCCTTTACCAAATGTTATCTTTGTAATAGTGTTTTTGGAGGCTCTAGGTTCTCATAAAAGTGAACAGATGATTAGAACATCCTTTATTACAGATGATTTTTCACTTGAAAAAATAACATGACAGGTTATTAATGCCTCCTCAGCCTTGATGGACAATACCGAAGTTGTAAGTAATTTTTATAAGCATTTGCAAAAACATATTTTTGTATTTGTCTTAAATCTAAAGCGTCTGTCATTAAAGGGTTCTTTCTTTTTCTATCTAGATCTTTCAGGGAAACACCAACCCCACAGATGTTGTGTTTGCAGTTTTTCCTAAACCACTAATAACCCGATTTGTCCGAATTAAACCTATGACTTGGGAAACTGGCATATCTATGAGGTTTGAAGTCTATGGCTGCAAGATTACAGGTAAGCTCCAGCTTGAAGACTGCTTCATCTTGACTTATGTAAACTTTTAAATACGGGAAGAGTTATGTTATACAAAAATGGCCATTTTCATTTGGTGATTAAGAGCATATGCTTTGGATTTCGACAGATCTGAATTTAAATTCTAGCTTATTTGGGGAGGAAATTAACTATCTTTCAAAGCCTTGATTATTTCACCTAGAAAACAGTCATGACCATGTCTGCCACACAGGGTGGTTGAGATAATGGATTAGCCTGTGGATCTAAAACACTCAGCATGGCCTGGAATGTGGCATGTGTTTGTTAAAGCAGCACCTTCCCACCAGACTGCAAGCTCTGTGAAGGCAAGCACCAAGATCTCCATCCCCATTTCCTGGGTGGGTGGCACCCTGACCGGTGTTTTACAGTTAAAAACTCTTACATGACATGCTCTCCATCTGCTTTCTCTTTTTAACTTTGAAGTCTACAGGTGGCTCTGTCGGCCAAAAGCAAGCAGAAGTTTAACTCCTTTACTCACTAACTGTAACTGCCCCCCTACCCCACCGACAACTCTGCATCTCAGTATCTATCCATCTTTTGCTGAATGCATATACTAATATTAGAAATCGATCTGTCAACATGTCTAGTTTTTTGTTTGTTCCTTCTGACATAAACAGGACTTTAAAAGTCTCTGTTAAATTGATGTAAGTAGGGCGCCTGTGTGGCACAGTGGTTGAGTGTCTGCCTCTGGCTCAGAATGGAGTCCAGCATCAGGTTCCCCGCAGGGAGCCTGCTTCTCCCTCTGCCTGTGTCTCTGCCTCTCTCTGTGTGACTCTCATGAATAAATAAGTAAAATAAATAAATAAATCGATGTAAGTTGAGGGATTCTACCCATTTGAGAGTTGAAGAAGGTGTGCTCTGGAGGTATTAAGCAGCTAACTAAAAAGGTAGGCCAGGCGGGGCCAGAGCTGAATGTAAAAGAATTGTCATGACTTATTCTCGCTATATTCCTGGAGTGATCAGTAGCAGCTCTGACTTCTCCACCGACCTTCCTGTGTGACCCTTCTATATTCTGAATCGAACAGCAGTCACACCAGGATTCCTTTTCAATTCAGTAAATACATCACAAAGGTTTATTTTTAAAAAATAAAATAAAAGCAATACAGTGTAACCTTCAGGGTAAATTTAAAAGTTAAACAGAATAAGTAACTGATTAACCTAAAAGTAATTAAAAGTGAACAACTTTTAAACGTCTCTGAACTATCTTATTTTAAGATTTTATTTATTTATTCATGAGACACACAGAGAGAGGCAGAGACAGAGGCAGAGAGAGAAGCAGGCTCCCTGCGGGGAGCCTAATGCAGGACTTGATCCCAGGACCCTGGGATCATGACCTGAGCCAAAGGCAAATGCTCAACCACTGAGCCACCCAGGTGCTCTCCTCTGAACTAACTTTTAATATTATGTTACTATACATAAGGCATTTAATCTCTCCTTCCATGAATGCCAACACCATCGTTTTTATTTTTATCCTCTTTAGTATAATTATGTCTAAAGAAGGAAAATATTGACTTTTGAAGGGGGTGGGTGAAACCCACCCGGGGAAGTTTTCAATGAAATTTCAAGTCATTTGGAGAAGAGCTCTGTGAGAAAAAACTAAGGAGAAAAAAAAAAACTATTCTAGCTTATAGCAGAGTCCATTTGGGAAAGTTAAAAACTGACATCTGATTTCTTACCAAAATCATGCTTATTCCATCCCAGAGACAGACTTGTTTATTGTTTTAGGATCGAAGACTTAGAAAGTTCGAGGCCTTGGAGACAGGAACTGGGTGGAGAGAGGTTTGGAGAAGAAGGAACATTGAAAAGTTAGGTATAACCTCGGCTTTAATTTTGATCATCAGTTACAGGAGAAAAAATTCTAGGTAATTTTCAGAGCATTAGAAGTTGGAGAAGCTACTCATAAATTCATAGAAACAAGGCCATTTGAGGTCAGGGTGGAAATTTCTGGCTCATTTCTAATCTCATGTCACTGCACCAAAGAAAGAAAAGAAAAGAAAGAGAAAGAAAAAGAAAAAGTAAGAGAAAAAAGGAAGGTAACTTTGTAACTCTAAACGTGTTGGTCTGAACTCTGAATCCTAAGGTTCTCCTTTTAGTTAAGTAAAACAGTCACTTAAATTTCAACTTCTCTTCCATTTTCACAAGGATCTTGAGAGTTCATTCTAGGCATGTGAGTCTTCCATGTGAAGGAGGTGAACAAAAAAAAAAAAGGAGGTGAACAATTTATTGGATTTTTTAAAAATAAAAATGTTATATGATTTAATGTTACCTGTTAAAGGTCTACTTAAACGATCTATTTATTTAAACATCAATGTCTTAAATAGCATATTCTTATTTTCACACATATTTTATTTTACAATTATTTTAAGGAACTGTATGTTTTCCCACAAAGATACTCCTTTAGGCTCATAGTACTATCATGACCCCTGATCTATGTTAGATACTCCTCACTGATACAGTACCTACAATCTCCAAATAGTTGACTAAGGCAGGTTTTTAGAGAGGGCAGCATGTTCTAATGATGGTCAGGTGGACAGAAGGTGCGCAGACATCAACCTAGACCTCACTGTGGACTGTCTGCTTGGTGAGTGTGTGACCATGGGCAAGACATTCCATCTCTCTGACTTCCATGTCCTGATCAGTAAGATTGACCTTAATTAAGCTGTAATGAAAATGAAATTGAAAGAATATAACACACTTGGCTTAGAGTAAGTTCTCACTAAATGGTACCCAATAAATGACAGAGGGCTTGGTACTCAATGAACAGAGCCCAGAACAAGTTCCAGTAAGCAGAGCCTCTGAGCAGACAATGATATCAATATTTTCCTCTTGGTTGCTGGAAGTGGATAGTTTTCATTTTTCAGAGGCTACGGTCCCTCAGAGTGGAAACTGATGCAAGAGAAACAAACCTTCAGTATTCCTGGTGGACTGGAAGACCCACAGAAGCAGAACCATGCTCACTTTAATTTCTATTGTATCCTGAATGCCTGGAACATAACACATGCTCAATGCACTTATTTATGAATGAATGAATGAATGAATGAATGAATGAATGAATGAATTGCAGTTCTATCCACAAACAAATGACTAAATTTCAAAGTATCAGCCTCTCCTCTTGGGTTGGCAAGTCCTAACTCAAACTAGATTAAAACAAACAAAAACTATTGAATTAAAAGTTAACTCCGTGAACACATCACTTGACTTCCAAAGTCCAGAGCCCTCAAGTTTTCACCTAATTTTTGTACTCAGAAAATTATTTTTTTAGAAATATAAAAATCCTAGAAAATCCAGAATACACAGTGGGCATCATCATAGAGACATATAAAGAAAACAAGATCAGGGCAAACCATTCTGTTTTATAGGTGATTGAGGAAGGAGCATTCTCATTATTTTGATGAAGCAGGTTTCATCATTTTGGCAGATATGGATGCTGGGGAAAATAACCTTGGAGGATTGCTGCTTGATATATGAGAACATACTGCAAACTCTGTGAACTTGTGCTTGTTAACCAGAAGTCTCTTTACTGGTACTGCTGCGCACAACAGCACGTTCCTGTGTTAGCCAAAGTTTGCAAGGATGACTGACCTCAGGCATCACAATATCCTGAGTCATCACGGGAAGATTAAATTATGCTCATTAAATTTCACCCATCAAATGCAGCCATCATCTCAGTCTTGGAAACTGAGTATTTGATTTACCAGTATATCTCAGTTTTCCTGTTAAAACTGAGCACGGATATTTTACTATAAATAGCAGCAATGAAAAGAATCACCTTAATTCCCCACCACAGAACTCAACTCTCCCATTCATCTAAGATTGATTTTAAGCTTTCCAAGCAGGGCTGCCAGGTAAAATACAGAATGTCTAGTCAAATTTGTTGCAGATAAATGACAAGTCGTTTTTTTTAGTACAAGTATATCCCATGCAATATTTGGCATATACTAAAAAATTATTCATTGTCTTAAATTCTAATTTAGTTCGCCATCCCGCTTCTTGTTTTGTTGTTTTTCTTTGATTGTTTGCTAACGTTGGCAACACTACTTCCAAAGGATTGGACATGTAGCCAGGCTAAAGCACATGGAGCCAGCCTGCTATGGAAGAGTAGAAGTGGATCCTAGCATCGCATTCAAACTTTGAAATGTTAATATAATTTTTCTCCTAATCATTGCTAAAAGGGAGTCACACAATTTTTAGTCAAAGGCAAATCAAGGAGGCTCTTCATTGTTCTTTTTGGTTAAGGCTGATTTATAGAAGGAATGAGTATCTAACTGTCCTGGGGATATGTTGGCTAAACAGGGGTGGGGCATCACCAGGTTTGTGGGTATGTAAACTGTGCCCTAGCCAAGTCTGCATTAGAGAAAGGAGGTAAATCTGGTAAAGGTTGTGCTTTCCTTACAATATTCAGGTTAATTGTGTTTTTCTCCAGATGGTAACATCTGGTACTTATTACCAGCTAAACATTTTTCAATATAAAGGCTGATTTTGAATCAGTCAGGTGTAACCACAGTCACCAAAAATGTGACTTCTATTTTTAGCTCTATACTTTCATAGACCCTCAGTAAAATACTTTTTATAATTTTTTTAATCCCCATTGATTTTATTCTTGGTTTCCAGATCCCCAGCCTGGAGCAAATACTGTGACTTGAATTACAGGAAGGGGTGCTTGAGAAAAATGACAGCTGCCTTTATTGTGTTAATAAGTTGATTAATTCAACAAATATTTGTTAAGCAAATACCATATATAAAGCAGGGCTCAAGAAGTCATAGAAAATGTTTAAATATGACTTGGTTCATATTCTCAAAGAACTTAAAATCTGATGAGGCAAATAGTAGCAATCCAAGGAATTGAATATGGTCATCAGTATAGGAGACTTGCAGATCAAGTGCTAATAAAGAGTCTCAGAAAATCAAAGCCACGCCTAGTTGGAAAGATGAGGAAAATTGTAGCATTTGAAAACTACTCAAGATTTTTAGTGGTTTAGATAGTGAAGGGCAAGATAATGGGGACTTCTTAGAGGAGGGAAAAGAATGACAGAAAGCTTCCTTCTCCCACCCCCCATAAGGAAGTGCTTTATTCCACTTGCCTCTAGCAAAAGGGGTAAAAGAGAAGAGGCTTTGCAAGGCCACGATCTGGAAGGCCTGGCTGGCATGGCTGACAGTACATGCATGATTTCTAGATGAGCCAGGACTGAATGCTTGGATAAAGAAATGACGTGACCTGAAATATACACCTCATGTGGAAAGTATCTTGAGTAATTAATTCTTAAGGGCGGCTCATAACATGGACACAGTTTAATTGCATAAATACCTGTCCTTAACCTAGAATGGTTATATTTTTAAGCTAAATTTTTATTATATTATGCAGAATTGAATTATTTCAAGGAAAAATAGGTTATCATTCCTAGATTCCTTGATTGAGGTGTACAATTTTGAAAGGAAAGTAATTAGGGCAGCCCCATGGCTCAGCGGTTTAGCACCGCCTTCAGCCCAGGGTGTGATCCTGGAGACCCGGGATCGAGTCCCACATCGGGCTCCCTGCGTGGAGCCTGCTTCTCCCTCTGCCTGTGTCTCTGGGTCTCTCTCTCTCTCTCTCTCTCTCTCTCTCTGTATCTCTCATGAATAAATAAATAAAATCTTTAAAAAAAAATGAAAGGAGAGTAATTAAATGGTTTGTTATTAAGTCGCCAATTAATCAGTGATTGATACTCTCCGTATGCTCAGAAGCTACTTGGGCCTTCTGTAAAGATATAAAAAGATCTGATGCTGTTCCTTGCCTTTGAGGAATTTATAATCTGGCTGTGGATATAAGATTATCAATATTAAAAACATGGAGAGAACAGTTTAGCAAGAAACTCTGTGCTACTTCTTGCACATATAATCGTGTTTCTGAGATGGGAGAGTTTAGAATAAAGGCTAGAGTAGTTTGGGAAGTTCTCATGAAGAGTCTTAAACTGGGTTTTAATATTTCAATGGACCTTACTTCCATCAACAGGAGGATGAGGGACGGCAGGAATGTTCTGAGCAAAGGCAGTGATGAGGATTAGAGAAGAAAATGGATTAGCTGGAGTATACTGTTAGTAAGAGGAAATAAAATTAGATAAACAGGGTGAAACCAAAATGAAAGTCTCAAAAGCTGAATGGAGACTCTTTATATAGTCCTATAAATAATGGAGAGCCATGGAAATTTTCTAAAGCTCTGTCTTTTATTACTGTGGTAAATATACATAACATAATATGTACCATTTTATCTATTTTAAGGATACGATTGAGTTGTGTTATGTACAATCACATTACTGCTCAGCCATCATCACTATCCATCTCCAGAGCTTTTCGTTATCCCAAACTGAAACTCTGTAAGTGTTAAACACCACCTCCCTGTTCTTCTCTCCTACTGGCTCCTGGCAACCACCATTCTACTTCCTTTCTTTATGTACTTGACTATTCTAGGTACCTCATATCAATGAAATCATACAATATTTGTCTTTTTATGTCTGACTTATTTTACTTAGCAGTGGAAGATTTTTGAGCTTAAGAATGATACCGCAAAAAAAAAAATTATGAAAAGTGAATTGGCAATTTTGCATGGTGTAGATTGACTAACTACTGGGGTCTGACTGGCCAGCCAGACCATATAGCACCCTGGCCAGGAGGGCATAGACCAGGATGGTGCTGAAGGAAATGGTGACCACAAGGCAGAGCCAACATACCTTTTTGTTGTTGTTGCTGTTAACAAAATATGACAGGTTTTAGTAGCAGAACAGGAATGCAAAAATGTAAAATGGGGATAAACAAGATGACTAGACAGGAACTAGCTTGGTGGCTCCACTGGTTAAAACACAGAGTTTGATAAAGGGATTCAGTGTCAAGGGAAGAGGACCGTTTGGATTTGGACATGGTACATTTGAGATGACAGTGAATATTTGTGTGGAAAGCTCCTAATACAGTTAGAAAGAGGGGTGGGCAGGATAGCATCCTGCTATTGACATTACTGATTTCACATCTCCAGCCTGTCATACACTGAACTTCTGTTGGGCAGGACCTGTGCTGGATCTAGGGATAGATTCTAGATACCCAAGGGACTGGAACATCAATACTTTGACATTAAATTTGGAAGAACTCAAAAAGGGGGAAATATATGCCCTTATGGAGGACTGTTTTTTATTGGAACATGGGTGTGGGAGGGGGGTTCTTAAAGTATAGAAGGAAGGTTTGAGGGAGGGAAGGCTCTGGCTTAATGTCAAATGATCCAGAGACTTAAAAATGTATGTGAATGGGTACAATGTTCCTATTCAATCTGTGGTATTCTGTTTCTAGGCATGGAGACTCATAGAAAATCATCTTACATCATCTCTTTCCCTTCACCCTCTAGATTATCCTTGCTCTGGCATGCTGGGTATGGTGTCTGGACTTATCTCTGACTCCCAGATAACAGCATCAAACCAAGGAGAGAGAAACTGGATGCCTGAAAATATTCGCCTGGTAACCAGTCGCTCCGGCTGGACACTGCCACCCGCGCCTCACCCATACATCAACGAGTGGCTCCAGGTGGACCTGGGGGAAGAGAAGATTGTGAGGGGCATCATCATTCAAGGGGGGAAGCACCGGGAGAACAAGGTGTTCATGAGGAAGTTCAAGATTGGCTACAGCAACAATGGCTCAGACTGGAGAATGATCATGGATGACAGCAAGCGCAAGGCTAAGGTGAGGTCCAGGGATGAGAGCGGCTGCTGGGGAGGAAGTCTTTTCTCGTGTCGTTGACTTAAATCAAGGATCTCCAGCATTTTCCTGAAGATATATGACTTTGTATTTCTTTAAGCCATGACATCAGTGGAGGTGTTTGATGGTGTTCGTAGGACCCCATTCTAGCGAAGCCAGGAATGAGGTGCTAAAGGTGGTATCTGAGAGCAACACAGAATCGCATATGCTGATCACCTTTCCTTCCTCAGTGGACAGTGGAAAGCTCAACACTCAGGAGACAGGGTGGCCCAGATGCTGGGGGCTTGGAGGCTGACAGGACAACCCAGTAGAAATTCAGAATCTCTCTGCAGATTCTAATCGGTTAGCCTCCCCTTCCCCATCCCTTTCCCCTTCTCTCATTCATCCCTTGTTTAAATGGATTTGTTTGTTTTTACATTTTATTTTATTTTTTTTAAGATTTTATTTGTTCATCAGAGACACAGAGAAAGAGGCAGAGACACAGGCACAGAGAGAGGCAGAGAGAGAGAAGCAGGCTCCATGCAGGGAGCACAATGTGGGACTCGATCCCCGGTCTCCAGGATCATGCCTCGGGCCGAAGGCAGGTGCCAAACTGCTGAGCCACCCAGGAGTCCCTGTTTTTACATTTTAATTATCATGACATACATGTAACATAAAATTTACCATCTTAACCTTTTCAAGGTGTACGGTTCAGTGGTGTTAAGTACATTAATACTGTTGTGCAACCAATCTCCAGAGCTGTGGCATCTTGCAAAACTGCAACTCTATACCCACCGAGCAAGAACTCCCATCCCCCTGACCCCCAGCTCCTGGCAACCACCATTCCACATCCTGTCACTATGAATTTGACTTCTCTAGGAGCCTCATATAAGTGAGATCATACAATGTGTGAGCCTTTGTGCCTGGCTTATTTGACTTAGCACAGTATGCTCAAGTAGTAGCATGGGACAGGATTCCCTTTCTTTTAAAGCTGGTTGATGCTCTGCTGTATGCACGTACCACATTTCACGTATCCATTCATCCACGGATGGACACTGTCAGGGCTTCTGCTTTTTGGCTTTTGTGAATAACGCATCAGTATGTTTTTTATTCATTGGAATCTTTTGAAAAACAATTGGCTCTTGACCCAGTGAAAAGAGAGCTATTCCAATAGTCACAACACATGGTATCTTTTAAAAAAAAAAAAAAAAAAAAAAAAATATATATATATATATATATATATATATATATATATATATATTCTTTAGTGATCATGTTTTAGTTAGACTGATAGTCAAACTTAGTTGCATTTCCTGAGCACACAACACCAACCGGGAGAGGACATCCAGGAGTATGTTGGGTGGCCTGAGAGCTGGTTTGAGTTTGAAATAAGTAACACCAGAAACCATCCATTCTGTAAGCACTGTGGGAATGGCCTTCTGCTGATGGTGCTTCTCACACCCAATACAACTGGCTTCCCATCGTAGCCTTTCCACCACTGCTTCTCCTAGGACCTACTCCTTTTGTGAAAAGCTCCCTGCCCACTGGTGGGAATGTTATCCTTGCTCCCACTCTAAGCGAGTTTGGCAGTGTGGCTTGATAATGGTGCCTCAGGCCAAGGGCGTGGCAGGAAACAAAAGCCTGCCAGTGCAGCCAGCTCCCCCTCTGTCCAGATGTGGGGCTCTGCAGAGACCACCTGTCCCCTACAGGCCGTGGTCACACCAGTGTAGTGGGCCACTGAGAGTTAGGATGCTGTCAGAAATGTAAGCATTTCTCTCCCAGTCTCACCTCTGCTTAACTTGTGGTTTCTAAAACATTTCTAGTGGATTTTTTTTAATCTACATACAGCTCCTCTCTTTATTGTGTTCATTTTGTTTGCCCCTTTTATGTCTGCCTCTCTTGTTTTGATAAAAGAAAAAGTAAAATAAACATCAAAAACTGGAGTTCCCCTAAGAGCCAATCTTTTCTAGGACAAGGGGCCTTCTGACTTTATCACGAAGTGTGAATGTGCCGCACATCAGCCTCATCCTGGAGCTGGTGCTGTGGTGATATGTTCTTCAACACGAGAGTTCTATGAGAGAAAGAAAACAAATCACCGTATGCTTTGGATAAGATGTCTCATCACCTCTGCAATTAAGTCTAAATCTATCACTCTATTGTAGTACATTGCATATAGAATCCCCCCTGGAAGCCAGCAAACAGTTTTCAATTTTAACAACAACAAAAACTCCATTCATGAGTCTGTGAGATTTTTCTCCTAAAATATTATTTTATCCATCATTATCATCTTCCTATGATATTTAAAACCACAAAAGCATCTAAATTATTTAACACAGAGCCTCATCTGTGATTCCTGACGTGTCCTTCTCCTGAAATAAAATCTTTAAGATGAAAAAGGACACTGGTAAAACCTTCAGTTTAGGAGCAGTACATATTACTAAATTGTATAATGATATTTAAAACATACTATATTTAAACTTACAAATGAAGGTCACCTGCTTAGGATGCCAAGTACCTTTTTTTTTTTTTAAGTCTTTATTTATTTATTCATGAAAGACACAGAGAGAGAGAGAGGCAGAGACACAGGCAGAGGGAGAAGCAGGCTCCATGCAGGGAGCCTGATGTGTGGGACTCAATCCCAGGACTCCAGCATCACACCCTGGACCAAAGGCAGACGCTCAACTGCTGAGCCACCCAGGGATCCCGCCAAGTACCTTTTATGTAATACTAGAATGAGTACTGGGTTTTATGAATACAACAGCACTTCGATGGATTTAAAATCCTGTATACCTGCTCCTCACTTCCGACCCTCAAGTAGCATGTGATGGACAAGGTATATCAGAGTATCTGAATTAACTGGACTTCTCAGAAGCAGATAGACCTCAATACTCAAAGCCCTCTTCTTCTAAAACATGATTAGTAAAAGGACACTAAGATATTTCATAAACAACCTTATGTTAACAAAGTTAGCCCAGTTCCATATGGCTCTTTACTGCTAATATTCTTCCCACCTCATCACTGACAGCTTTTATAATGTTTTTACATTGTGCTAATTCATTACTCAAGTTAAAATTAGAAAAAGAGCCCAGGATTCCATAACTGCAACTGCTCTTTCCTATGATTATTGGAGTGCTGTTAACATAGACAGAACAGCCATGTGTACTAATGTTGTTTTCATTATAATTAGACCTCACTGGTGACACTTAACTGGGCCTCACAATAATGTATGCCAGATTCTCAATTATTGGAAGCAAACGTGTTCTATCAAGAATGCGGAACCCCAATAATGAATTTACTCTTGAAAATAATGGAAGGAATCTTTCAGGGAAAGAAGCAGGTCTATGTTAACCATGTCCCTTTAGGTTCCTGGAGACTTTTCCTTCTAGAACTCAGAGAACCTCTGGTCATGTTATATCCGACCCAATCTATCTTCTCTTACATACATGCACATTTTGCCCTGATATTTCTGCCACTGAATGATCACATCTTTTGCTGGTTTATGACGTCTTGACTCAACAGTTGGTGTAGTCCCTGCTCTTGACTGACATGATCTGGGGCTGACCATTCACTGAATCTAATCTACCCAGTTTGGTGGCCCAAGCAACGCTATATTTAAGGAAAAATTAAGGAAACTAAATATGTGACCTTGATTATAGACCTCAGTTTCCCCTTGATTATAGACCTCAGTTTCCCCGAATTTAATGAGATTAGTCTCGATAATTTCTAAGGGCTAAGACACCATAAGGGTGTGGTGCCAGGCACCAGTTAAGACTGCCTAGGTTTGAACCCTGGCTCTAACACTTATTGCACATATAGCCATGGACAATTGCTCAACCTCTCTGTGCCTCATCTGTAAACTGAGGTTAATGATAGAATCTACCTCATGGAGTTGTCTTAAGGATTAAATGAATTCATGTATTTTAAGCACTTAGAACAATGTTTTGTGCCAATAAACATTATGCAATGTTTGTTGAATAATAAGACACTCCTAATGGTAAGGTGATTTGATTTTTCTAACCCCCCTCCCCACCTCCCATCCTGAACAGGATTAAGAATGATGTTGAGAGAAGAGGAAATAAGAAGGCTTATCTATTTCTTGCAAAAGTTATTGTTCCATTTTCTTATGATTCCACTCAAGGATTTTGACCTTCCTGTCAATGTGAAAAGGGAACTAAAATAATTAAGTAGCAGCACTGGCAATGGGTGGCCTGGCTCCGGAAGAATGACAGTGTCTTCACGTTAGGCATGGACTTCAATAAGAGGAGCCCATTCACGCTGCAGTTCAGCCTGGCATCAGGCCCTCACTCGGTAGTTAGGACCCTTGTTATTTTCCTGAGACGAGAAGGTCTTTTATCTACAAATGCCTCCAACTTGTTGTACTGCTTCAGTAAATAGTAATTTCAGTGGGTTGGAAACACCCCAGTTCCTAACTAAATAGCTCGTGCACTACACTAAATTTAATATCTCCTCCCCATCTTCCTCCACCTCAAAGAGGCGGTAGAAGTGTCCCTTCTCCCAAGCACATCAGCCTCATGTCTCATTAAATCCTCAGCTTCTGGGATAGCCTCTGCATGTACTCCACAAAGTTTCTGAGAAATGACACGTCACTTCTTAGAGAAGCTTTAATTGTTTTTTTTTTTTTCTTCCCCCTATCTCATTTATGAAAGAAGTGTCAGCCATTTACCAAGGGGTGGGATGGGGTCTATTTCTCTGCTTTATTAAGCTTCCCAGAGGAGGGACTCTTCTGCCAAAAGGGAGGTTTTATGGATGATGGTGTTTCTCCTATTTCACAGTCTTTCGAAGGCAACAACAACTACGACACACCTGAGCTGCGGACTTTTCCACCTCTTTCTACACGATTCATCAGGATCTACCCTGAGAGAGCTACTCATGGAGGCCTGGGGCTAAGAATGGAGCTGCTGGGCTGTGAAGTGGAAGGTAATTACATTTTCCAGAGTCCCTTCTACTTCCCCACTTCTTAAATCTCTTTCTTCATGCTTTTGTGCCTCTGATGGTGCTGCTGCAAATTGCCAGCTTTTTCCCCTGGGTGAGCCTGCCTCTGCATCTGCCGGTACATGAGGCTCAATATTCCAGCACCCTCCACGAAACAGTGCCTTGTGTTGGTTGTTTGCAGAACTCTCCTCAGATTCTGAGTTGCCTCCTTTGATTTTTTTTTTTTAATAATTTACTGAGGTGAAATTCACATGATATAAAACTCACCATTTTTAAGTGAATAATTCATTGTCACTTAGGAAAGACATGCACAGTTATTTATGCAACCACCACAATGTTCGTCCCAAAACATTTCCATCACTCCAGGGTAAAACCCCACACCCATGAAGCAGTTTCCCCTTGACCCCTGGAAACCACCAATTCCTTTGACTTTCTTAGTGTTGTTTCAGGCTGATGCAGAGAAACAAATCTTTACGTGAGATAATATTATACCTGATCATGCGGTGAAGGTCCGTTTAAGGATATTATTGCATAAACTTATCATATGAAAGTCATACCAAGGACAAATTCATTTCACTCACTGACCTCAGAACTGCACTCAGCTCTGCCTTTTTATCACATAATAAGTAAGAGGAATGTTTGAAAAACTGACGCGATGGTTGTTTATTGTACCATCGAATGCTTTTCGTGCATTAGAATTCCCATCTGCCTTAGATTTGGTCATAAATGAGTAACCAACTTTTCCATCCCCATAAAGGTCTTCCTCCAGGCTAGCTCAAAGGATGGCTATTGTTGGTACCCAGATGTTAATCAATCGAGCATATGCTCATGGTTGTTCTGAAGAATGCTTTTTAATATCACCTTCTTGTGGTTTCAAAATTATTTGTGTTTTGAGCTACCCAAATATAATTACATTCTTGAGCACATTAAACATCATAAAACTTTTCTTATGCACTAGAGAATCTTAAGATATAAATCACCATACTGGTGAATAATTCATAGCTACTTTTGTATGTATTTATTTTAAAGCAGGCCATTATCTCCCATTCTTTATTGTGTAGTTGTTTCTGAATCTGGAGTCACTTCTCAGACCTCTGAGTTATCTAGTCACTATCAACCCAGGCTAAGAATGACTATGTGCCAGGACTTTGGCAAAGAAACCGAGAAAAAGGAGGGACAAGCAGATTGAAGAGCAACACAGATTTAAGAGGTGGAATGAATGGTTGGTTGAAAAGACTGAGGCTGGTGGCAGTTTGCCAGTTGTAGTGAGGTAGAAATGGTTGGTGAAGAGATTTGCTGCAGATGTTTCCAAGTGCTCACAAAAGTGAGGAAGTTGCCCCAAGCAGCCGTAAGAGAAGTCAACATCCCGGGAAAGTAATGTCAGAGCTTTTTGACACAATTGGTGAAAGGGAGTGGGCTTTTTTTTCTTCCTTAAAATCATTAACAGGCCCTTAGTTAGTATCTGCTCTGTGTCTCCTGGTCTGGAAGATTCTCAGCCTTGCACGCGTGGCCATCTTACTTTAGGCTAGCATTTATGAGAAACAATTAGAGAATCACAGAAGAGAAAATATATTCAAGCAGTAAAATTGGGAAATAAAAATTATTCACTTTCTACCTTTTCACTTTAAGCCAGGCCCTACCCCGGACTGCTTCCAATGAGGAACTCCACCTCTATAAATACCATAAGGAATGCAAATGAACAGAGAGTTTTAAGTACTTAAAAGTGGCACATAACTCAGTGAAGACAAGCATCTGGAATGCCAGGGAGGATTCTATTGATTCAGTGATGGCGACAAGTGGAGCCCAGAACGTGCAGACATTTTACGCAGTCTACACTGCATGCCTAGACTGTGTACACATTCTCTATATGTGCTGATTTCCTAGTTATTACTGGCGTGTGTTCTGGGCAGTTGGGGAAGTAAAAAATAGCTCTGTTTCTATATTTGTCATAACTCTGCTCACTAATTAAGCACAATAACAAACAGTATCAAATTTTTGTTGAGAAAGAAGCAGTTACTGATACAGTCCTGCTGGCCAGAAGCTCTCAGAGAACAGGCCCCCCTGCTCCTGGTATCTTGTCTGGTTCTCAGACTTCAAGAAAACTGTACGTTACCTCAGGTTCTGTAAAATGAAATGTAATGCCTAAAACTGTAAAATATTAAACAGATTGCAGGAATGAGTGACAGGCTGAAAATAATAGACCAAACTAAATTTAAAGAACTTCAAAAGCAGTCTTTGATTAATGTTGGCTACCTTTCAACAACAAACTCAGAGATACAGGAATACCTGCCAGGGTTGGAATGTAGTCCGCCCAGCAGTTCAGGGAAAATGACCCCGGGATATCTAAGACAACTCCTCTCAAACACCTGCTCCAGAGGGGGGCGGTGGGGGGGGGGGTCCCAGGTTGAGAAGCTTACTTAAAGGGAAATGGAATCAGTCAAAACAATTAAAAAAAAAAAACAGAATAGTACTATAGTAAGAGAGAATCTTGAGACCCCCTTTTAGGGAAAAATTATGATACGAACTTAGCAAATGCTGAGAATGTAAAAGAATTCGTGTGACAAGTGAGTTCTCTAGCACACTGGAAATGAAAAGACAACCAGTTGAAGCAGAATCTCCATCATCAAAGTTCTCAATTCCAGGGTCATGAATAAATAACCAGTGAGAGAATTCAAGCACTGTTCAGAAAAAGGATGTTTATGTAGATAACAATGTATAAAACGCTAAGGCAGCCTACTCTCCTCAGCAGATATGGATCAAATACCAAACAGAGCAGTCCCCAATGCACTCTGCCAAATCCAAGTATATTTAGCTCCTGAAAGAGAGGCAAACCATGCTCCCAGCCTGCTTAGGACGGATTAGAGTTTTCTGCAAAGGTGTTAGCAGATTCCAAAGCCAGAGCCCTGCGAATACATTGCAGAGGTGTGAGATCATAATCCTTGGATCTTGTTTCAGCACCTACAGCTGGTCCAACCACTCCCAACGGGAACCTGGTGGATGAGTGTGATGACGACCAGGCCAACTGCCACAGCGGAACAGGTGATGACTTCCAGCTCACAGGTGCAGAAACCATCTTCATCCCATTGCTGTGCCATTTCAGTCATATTGTGGTTGAGACCCGGCTAGACATTTGTTTGTGTTTGCATAACTCCTCCTCCTCCTGGCTGGCGGTGGTCCTGTGGTGAAGGAGCTGCCGATGCATCCTTTCTTGCCCGGTGCCGACCTGCCACCGCCATTCAAAGCAATCATCTAAGCCGTGTTCAGAGCCAGAGGCTAGGATGCTTTTAATCAAATACAGATTTCTCCATGGCTAAATGTGCTAAACTCATCCTCATCTTCAAAGCCCCACCCCCATAACACATGCACCACCCATACATAACCACACACTTTCGAATGTTTATTTTCATTTTCTAACAAGGTTAAGATGTTTGGAGTGGAACCTTTACCCAACTAATTGATTAAATCGGGCTTATATTCAAAATGCAGCTTTTAAGTTAGAATTTTGTAAATCATTTGACATTAAAATTTACAAAGGCAGAATTAGTTGTTATTTCACATCAGGAACAACTAACAAATGTATCCGGGAGGTTGTGTCCCAAATTCCTCACTAATTAAGAGTATTACTCCATAGCATTTTTAAAACCCTCAGAGAGAGACCTCGTCTTCTACTGGGAGTGGCAGAGGAAATATTAGACAACTGGGGAAATGGGATTGTACCACTTGGAAATGGGCCAAGGTGGTAGGATTTTCACACTATTGTGGCCAAAATCACCGTAGGACTTTTACTGCCACCTGGGTAAAAATGCAGTTTCATATAGCATCTGACTCTCATTTTAGATTAAACATGAGCTCTTGGCTGCAGATCTATATTTTTGTCCAGAAGGGACTCAGACAGCCCACATAATTAATTTCCATGGGCAAAACTGAAGGCATTACCATGTCACTTCATAACAGTGCCATGTTATTGGCTAAGGCATTAATGTAAAATCTGGAAGGAAACACCCCACTGTACATTTCCAATTACTTCAAAAGCTCTCCTCTGAAGTGACAAGAGAGCTCGGCACTCAGATAAATAAGGGGTAAAATCTAGCTCAGAAATTCAGTGCCATGAACCAGGTTTCCATTTAAATCCCAGCTCCTAAGGCTGTCTCCCTCCAAGTTCCCAGGATAATTGCTTATAGTCATAGGGCCAATAAATGTTACTATGGGTTTTTTAAAACAAATCTTGTCTGTAAGTAGCCACGAGCCACAAAAATTAATTAATGCAGAGGCATTTTCTTTGTGCGATATCAAGTTCAACTGAAAACCCTACAGCTGGTGTGAAGAACAGAGTACCATTCTGTGAACCAGGCCCTGTGGAACTTTCCCTAGATTGCTTATAAACAGCCTGCCACAGACCTCAGGACTTTTGTGGGCTCTGTCACACATCCGTAGTGAAATTCCTCATAAAAAAGAACGACTATAGTCATCACAGTATATACCCTTTCAATTGCCCTCTTGTGGAGAGGGTTCTTTTCTTTATAAACCCTAAAGTGGTCAGTTAATATTGATTAGAAACAAAGCCTCAGATTTACTCCTCGTATCAGAACAACCAACCTTCTCATTTTTGCATCAGTTCATGACTGAATCAATTGAAACTAAAGCCCTTGAATGAAACAGGGCAAGTATGTTAGCCTGGAGGAAATTATGTATGGCAACAAGTAGCACACCACAGAAAATGGGTCATTTATACTGGAAACACTGACAGTCCTTTAAAAGGATAGGGTTACAGTTTATCTACAGCATTTAAAATCTTTTATTGGTTAGATAGAAATGAGGTCTACTTTTTTTTTTTTATGTATTACCATGGCAAAGAAAAAGTCATTTTCTCAAGCCAGACCATTTGTCTCAATTTTTCTGTAAATATATGCATATATTAAGAACTTCCAGAGGTCTTGATAATGCCTGTTCCATGCTCTCATCAAGAAGAGATGATTTCAGAAAGAATCTCATGTTTCAAATTTATTTATTGCATTAATGGCCATTTTGGATTGTGTTTTTGTCTTTGGTTTTTTGTTTTTGTTTTTGTTTTTTTACTTATTTTGTTTTATGAAGCTCTTTGTTATCCTTTCTCTGAGAAAGGGCATGCTCATGTGTAAACGTTTTTGTGAGAAGCAAAAGCCTCCCCTAACCCAGGTATCCTCTCACATGGGAATGGTTCACATCCTAGGCTCTCACACAGCTCTGCACCATCCTTGCTCCTCCTGTTCCAGGCTTTACTGTTGGAGCCTCAAACTTGGCACGTTGCGTGTAATGGAGCCAAACAAAAAGCAGCCTCACTTTAACCCTGTTAGGAGGGAATGTGGAAATCAGGATGAAATTAGGATGAATGCTCTCTCTCGTGCGGTATTTGGTTCTTTCATGCAGATGGTGTCACTTTAATTTCTCCTCCCGGGGCGACAACTTTGAATATAGTGGGAAATAAGGACTTTAGCAAAATGCTCATTACTTACAAACAACACTGAATTTCAGGTGAACTGTACTGAACGTATGGAAATGAGCAGAGGTTTCGCTCTCTTCCATACTTCCTTGCCAAGATGAAAATTCACCCCTGAATTTACTCATTTGCAAATGCCTTTGAAGTCAATAGATAATGCAGTCGGTTTCAAAGGTACCAGGAGGCCAAATTTCACATTGGATCTGGGTGTACCCAACAGCAGAATTTGGTTCCCAACCTATAACAAAACTGATAATGCATATCGGTCTTAAAAAGTGAATTTTCACCTTGAGTCTTTGTCCTGTAAGACCACCGGGAACGGAACGCTAATGTATGCTGGCCTCTCTCCAATTCTGCCATTATAGATTCACCTTCTTAACCCATAATATATATAATTCCTTCTTCCTAGCGCCTGCCTCATTGAGGCCAGGCACACGTGTGACCACTCATCCAGCATATTTACCGGGAGAGCAAGGGTAACATGACTTGGTGCTGCAGTCAATTAGCTCCAAAATCTTCATACCATCCCAAGAGCACGATTTTACAGCTCTCTGCTTTGTAATCTGGATGATTTCTGATCTGTGGAAGCTGCAGGGTAAAACTAGGGCCTGGCTAGAATAGAGATGATCACACAGATCTTTATTGAACAAAACTATTAGAAGGCATACAGTGGCACCTTATAAGCTTCCTCCAGAGCTTCCCATGATACTCATGAGCCCACCCCATGCCCTTCCCCAAAGGGCAACTCTTGGGGTGACAAACAGATGATCTCTGACCATAACAGATACACATAAGGGGAAATGGCTTTCTCAAAACATCCAAGTAATGAACAGCAAACCAGTGTGTCCCATACTCAGTGGCTTATAAGACTCACCTGAGAAACTTTCAAAAATTCAGATGCCAAGGCCTTACCTCTGGAAATTCTGGTTCTGTGGGGCCTGGGGAGGATTCGTGGATTGACAACTACAGCTTCAAGGCGCTCAGGTGACTCTTATGGTTGACAAGTTCCAGAACACTACTTTAAAACAGTGGTTTAATGAGCAGAAAATGGAAGCGCCAAGATGCAAAACAAAAGAGGGTGAATCACATGGTTCTGTCACCAGGAATCCCAAAGTTGACCCCAGCTGATTGGAAGCCCCCAGTGTCCAGGGTATTGTTTCGGCCATCTCCTAGTGCTCCGGGCCTATGAGGCAGTGTGTCTCCCTTTGCCTTTTTCTGTGGTTTCTCCAAATCACATAGTGCGCAGAGTATTTGCCCTCAGGGACACTAAACAACTGCAGCAGCTGAAGAAAGGAGGAGCTGCTGCTGCCCACTTCAGCTTTCTGATTTTAAAACAGATTGTGGGGAGCAGCCCTGCACCTCCCTGAAGGCTGGCACCTGAGACCTTGGGAAGCTGTCTGCGGCTTAGAGGCCCAGGTCAAGTTTAATTCCTAAGTCACTGAGGATGTGTGGAGGCTTTTGCTTTTCACAGTTAGGGTTGTGTAGCACACTTAGCCTGGGAACCAGGGAATGCCCTTAGAACCGAGTCTCAAACTCTCCATACCACCTGGATGCTTGGTGAATGCATGTGTCAAGTAAAAAATCGTGGCTTATTTGCACTTGATCTTGTGGTGGGCAAAATCCAAGTAAAAAGACAACCACAGGGGGAATGAAAGGAAGGATTTTCTCTGGGAAATGTTTACCTCTAACAGATGTAGGAAGCATATAGCATTTCGTTACTGTGTATTATCCACAAAGCTTCCTTTTCCTGATTTTTGTGTGTTACTTATTTTTCGCTTTGCAGGTGGTACCACTGTGCTGACCACAGAAAGGCCAACCGTGATAGACAGCACGATACAATCAGGTAGCAAATCAAACAGAAAACGGGGTAGATTTCGTGTGCGCCCCCCTCCCCCCGTAAAGTAGCCACATTAGCCGGGCTTCTCTGTTTCGGTTTCTCTCAAAGTCCTAGAAGAGAGATGCCGCGCAGCATCTGGTCTCCAAGCACGAGCCATAAATATTGCTTTCCTTCCATCCACATGTATATGCAGCAGGGAGTGAGGTTTCCTTCTCCATCAGTAATTGCCAAATGGTGACAATCCCAGCTCTCGCCGGAAGGAACTGGATAACATACTTTGTTTAACGCAGCACATCTAGGACACGGACTGTGTTTGCAAACTCCAGGAGAAGGAAATCTCGCAGGCAGCAGCCTGACTATTTATTTTCATCACAATTCTACAAAACCGAGACAGGCAAAGTTTGTCAGTTTTGCCTGCCACGGAGCTGGCAGTTTGACAACAGCGTTTCCAGTGGGCGTGCCACGAAATGGGGTGCGGTGCGGTGCGGGGAGCCGGGGCTGTGATCGTTGCGCCCTCGGGGGGCAGCACCTCCGTATCCTTTTATTCATAGATGAGCCTGATGACTACAAACCCCTGGCGCCTGTTCCTCGGGGACCAGCCCGCAGTTCAGCGGCAGCCTCCCCGCCCCCATCTTTTGTGTTGTGTTAGTGTCCTGCAGAATTCCTCCCCACGGACACAGGACACACACGAAGGGAAACAAGGGAAACGGTCAGTGTGAGCAATCAGAGGTTTCAAATACTTTAAAGTTAATCATTAGAAGAGGGTGAGCAGGTCAGTTTTCCAGCTTCTCCCATTTCCTTTGCCGAAGCCCACTGAGCCTTGGCCTCCGCAGTCATTTATTAATGGGGCATGTGGTGTATATCAGTGTTTCCTCGACAGTAGGACACTCCCCGGCGAGGCAGACAGCAGAAAGGCCTCCTCTAATTAGTCTGCTTCCTTAAAGAACACCGTCACCGTTGACCTGATTAAACTGCAAAACAAACTTCCCTTCCCTCGAACTTCACCCCGAGTTCCCCTGCCCTGTGCTCAGGTGGGTAGAATTCCTGTGACCCCGCAGCTCACGCACCCCCAGCTGCCAAAAGGTGAAACAGAAGAGGTTCTGTTCCCCTGAATTCGGAAAACACGACAGTCCAAGGGGACATCTTTTCGAGTTCCGAGCGTTCCGAGCTGTGGCCTTCAGGGGTTGCGTCACCACCCTGGTGGCCTCTCGCTGGCATCCTGCCTTCCTCCGCCTTGTAGGGTGCTTCTCTGTGGGGTAACCATCAACTGGCTCTCTGGGAAGGGGGCCAAGGTGACAAGCTGAAGTTCATTGTCACTTTCTGGCTAAGCCAGGGTTCAGGACAGTTCAGTGATCTAGGGATCATTGAAAAACGTTAAGTGAGCCAGAGCTCTGGAGACAATGGGAAGGTATACACCAGATTCCACAGTGGGATAATGTCCCCTGGACGCTAAAGTTCAGCAGCGACTTCGTGAACGCATTTGGTTTGTGCATGAGTTCAAGGGCCAGCCTTATACCCCATCCCGTGGGCTGACTGCAGTCAGGGCACAGATGTATAGATCCTGAACCAGTGAGACCCACAGCCACCACCATCTGATCCAGTCTATGGCAGACCACAGAACTTACTGATAGAGGGTGTCTGCTCCCATTTTGAGTTCCACAGTCAGCCCAGAGTCCTTTATAAATCACTCGATTTCTTGTTTTTCCATGGCCTGAGTCACGAATCTGCCTCCCCGTCTTTGTGGATAATGGACCGTCTGATCTTCCTTGAGGAGTTCTGTTCATTACCGCCTTCTGACTAAGTCAGAATAGTTCGTGAGGCCCTGAGCGTGCATCAAGTCAGAGGCCAAGTCTAACTTTGAGGTGTTCACCCAGTGGTCGGACCCACCTCTCTGATAATTTGATCCATACTGTTCTGCAGGTTTCAGATTCTTCAGGCATCTTTACAGGCAGTATATTGAACTTCTAAACTGTCATCTAATCTGATTTTGCTGAAGCCATTATAGACTCAAACAGAGTCTTAAGATTTCATTTTTGAGGATCCTTATCAATATAATAAACTCGTGGGCATATAATACTCATATACTGATTTGATGCATCTGATTGTAATCAGATGCATCAAAGCCTATTAATACTCTACCAGAAAATGATGAGAAATCCTGCATTTTCAATCCAGCTCTCCCTGCTGAACCTCTCTCACTCTGAGGATCTTCAGAGGCTCCTAGAGCAGCTCAAGGTCTGTTGGCAACCTGTGACTGCATGGGCCTGAGCTCCTCCACTTATTTGGCCTGAAAGACCAGTCTGAGAGTAAGCTAGTTAACATCTTCAAAAGAAGTTTGGAATACCAGATTCCAAAATTAAATCCTTGTGCATATACGGTGCTAATGATTCAAATGCCGGCAAGATAGTTTCCACGAACACAGCTGGTACTGGCACACAGCGGCTATAAATTTGTTTTAAGTTCAGAATATTGTTTCCTGCTATTTTTAAGAGTCAAGAAGGGATTTAGCCAGATTATTCCCAATGAATTTAATGAGAATTGTGCAGCCACAGGGCCTGGGTAATATTTTGAAGACTGAAAGGTCACTGGTCCTATACATGTATTTCATTCATCAGTTTGCTTTTTTTTTCTCTTTCTCTCTCTCCCCCTTTCTCTTCTGCTTCTGTTCTTCTTTCTTCCTCTCTCTCTTTCTTTCCATTTATTTCCTCCCTATAAATGTGTGTGTGTGTGTGTGTGTGTGTGTGTGTGTGTGTATGTTATGGGTTTCACCTGTAGCCTTTCTGGCCAGGCTTGCATTGTCAACATTTTCTTACTCCTAACCCCTCCCCCACCATATGCTTGGATTTAAAAAAAAAAAAAAAAGGAAAGACTATTTCTTTTAAATTAACAAGATTGCCATAGATTATATGACTAGGGCAAGAAGATGAAAGAGTAGCAAAATACAAAACATTAGAGCAGATCATCTTGTTAAAGTCGTAGGATTGGAGAAAACATGAGAAGGTCAATGTGGCCCACCGCTCAACGCAGCTGCAGAAATGCTTGAGTCCTCCTTTCAAAGGAGGCTGTCCTATGTCCTGGTCATTAGCAACACATCCAAACTCATATATTTTATGATGTCACCAGAATATTAAGAGCCAAAATAATGCATGGTGTGGTTTCTATTCTGTACAATAAATTTAATGTATTAAGCAGAAATACAACCAGAAATGTGTGTGCTGTAATGGCTCGCTGCCCTCCTGCATGTGCATGTCTTATAAAGTACATTGAAGGAGGAAACCCAAAACCACACACATATTAACATTTTCCAATATTAACATTTTCTAACATGAGATTATGCAACAGTACATTCCAGGTTCGTGGGTGTTGGCATCCAAGGTTGCTCAACCATTCAGTGGCTGTTCAATTGACTGTAGTTCATCTGCATAATTCAATCTTGCTGCTCAAGAGTGTGGTAAATTTTGGGGAGGATTTCTCATGCTTTATAAAGCCCTATTTCATGGCTATGATAAGCTAGACATGAAATATCTCTCTCCGGTGACACCATAGCTGTGAAGTACAGCCCTTTCCCACTAACTGAAAGTGCACATGTTATACACAACTTGTGGCTCGCTAGTTACTTTTCCCAACTGGCTCTGCGCCCCCTTTGGGAGGTCTCATTGTCATTGTAAGGGAGAATCCATCCTGCTCGGTTTTGACATTCCTTCCAAAATTTTCCATTAGCATTTGCAAAGGGTTCCTTGGAAACTAAAAAATGCAAAGTAAATCATCCTGATCTCTTAAGTAAATCTTCCCATTAAAATCCCTCGGGCCATTATGGAAGTGGGGGAGGGGTCAGGCTGCCAGAAGAAAGCAAGTTTGTGTTGTGTTAAACACAGACCAAGTTAAAGAAAAGATCAAAACAAGATAGGGACTCAGCCTGACCCTACTACAGCGTACCATACTATACCTCCCTTATTGTACATACGGAGTTGTTCTGAGACATATTCAAGATCAATTGGCAAGATATCCTAGGCACCTTCCTCTCCGTTTCAATGCTGCCATCTTGTGGACTACCCACACGCAGTGAGAAGCAGTGACCTTCCTTCATTAGAGAAACCAGCCACTTTGTGTGTTTAATTTTATGTAGGGGGAAAGACTGGGGCTGACAGAAGCACAAGAATTTTATCTTTAAGATTCTTCTAATTATTAGCTTCAGTTTACTGAAAACAAATTCCAAGCCACAATGATTTCATTTCTTTCACACTTAAAAAGTTAAGTTACTTCTTAAAAGGGGTGGGGGGCTGGAGTAAAAAATAAAGCTATAGAGGCTTTTAAAAACACCACAGTCAAATAGCACCTTGTAGAACACACAAGACAAATCATTCCTGAGAATCCATTCATACTGTTTTCAAATTCCAAGAGAAACATTTTTTTGAACATTAAAAAAATTTTTTTAAGTGGACAGCTCTTTAAAACTGCCTTGGCAAGCAATAAATAAATAAATAAATAAATAAATAAATAAATAAATAAATAAATAAAACTGCCTTGGCTTTTACATGAACTCGCATGGAGGTTTTCATTTACATGCAAATGTTTAAATTCTCTAAAAAAAAAAAAGCAGAAACTTACACTTCGAATTAATTAACCTGATACAAAGCACAGGAGAAAAAAAAATAACCTTACGAAATGCTTCAGAGATCTGGCATAAAGAGCTGAAGCATTACCCTGTGTGGTGAGAATACAGATAGCCTCCAGGATAAGACATCCAGCCAAGTCACATTTCTAGACTTTTGAGGTTCACGGGTCAATCTGTACTTAAGATTCTTTCATTGGTGGATATCAGTCTATGATTTATCCTCAAAAACAGAGTATCTTTCATATTAAATGTTGTGGGCAGGAGGAGAACGCGATAGATGTAATACATATGCTTTGGAAAGTAACCTTCCTGGAACTTTTATGTAAAACCATTTGACAGACAGTCCATAATCTTTTTAAAGCTCGATAAAAAAAAAAAAAATCCGAAACGTGATTTTGCAAACATTTTGACATCTCCATGCGTGTTTTGAGTTTCCTGGTAATCCCAGATTTTGTGGCTTTCCCAGAATTTGGAAACAGACGTTAAGTTATATAAATTGTGCCTTTCGTGAGCGAATTAAGGGCCTTTCTGACCTAAATGATTAAATGTGTCTTTCTCTGCTTGTCTCTATTTTTCCTTTCCTCCCACTGCAGAGTTTCCAACATATGGTTTTAACTGTGAATTTGGCTGGGGTTCTCACAAAACTTTCTGTCGTTGGGAGCATGACAATCAGGTGCAGCTCAAGTGGAGTGTGTTGACCAGCAAAACTGGACCCATCCAGGATCACACAGGTAATGGAGAGTTCACTGCGGCCCCGCTTCTTTGAATTAGAGAAGGTGTTACTGTGGAGGGTGTCTGGGGTCTGTGAGATTCAGGGTGTTAGGAAATACTACCAAACATTCACTTGCACTTTCATTTCCTGGAATTACCAAGATCTCCTTTCCTGGAAGAGATGCTCCTACACCCAGTAGCAGAGAAGGCTGATGAAATCTGGCAACTGGTGGCCTCTTGGAAAAACAGCAAACTGGGCAAAGCTTTATGTGTGAATGACTACCTGTTGTATACTTTTTCTGCACCGTTTTCATGGAAATCTCAAATACATTCAAAAGTAGAAAAGCCTCAGTGAAATGAACCCTCTATGGATATAACCCAGTTTAAACAAGCACCAAATCATAGGGCTCTTATTTTATCTCTCTCACCCCTGAATCTGGATTATTTTGAAGCAAATCCAGGCATATGTCATCTCATTTATTTTGCAGCTAAAGAAACAATAAGTAAGCCTAATGCTTGCCCTCCCTTGACCCTTGAAGTGGACGTGGAACGAGGTGGGGTGGGATTCTTCTTCTTTTGATTGTCAGTCTGGCCCCTTTTTTCAGAGCAGGTGGAAATCTCACCCGGCCTGCCCCACCTCCGGTCTTACTTTCCTACTAAGATTAATTAGTGGCAGAGGGTTGGGCTGGGGGTCCAGTGGGGGCTGACAGCCACTCCAGTGAACTCTTTATCCACTGCCATCCTGTTGTCCTCTTAGTCATTTTGTCTTGGAGTTTGAGGTGCTGCGTAAAGATACGGTGGTGTCCTACAAGGCCCACATATACACATGCTCCTGCACACCCACAGCACTCAATGGGCGGACTTCAACCCGACTCAGTGAAAGTTACAGGACTGTTCCCTCAAGAGGTGGCTTCCCAGATGATACCCTAGAGGGACATCTGCTGATGCTGACAAGAGCTCTTTAAGCCAAAGTCCTCCATGCTGGGTTTTGGATGAGTGGGTCAGTGGGCCAATGGATTAGCCGAGGGCATTTTATGCCTTTCCCATTTTGTCCTTCACTTTTTTCCTACCAGTGAATATAACCATTAAGTACGTTGAATTGGCTGCCTTCTACCACAGCTACCTCTTTGCCTAATGAGAATGACAAGGAAATTGGATAAAATTGGACTCCTTCAATTCTGAGACACTTTCAATTGAATCTTAAGACAAGCAGTTTTAGAAAACTTAAAATACTTTGACTGTAAATGGCATTGTACATATAAATGGCATCAAATTAACCAAATGCAATTAGCTGAAATGAAGGCAGTAATGGTGGAAAAATTGATGCAAAGTGAAGCAAAATGGCTCAGTAGGATCTGACATTCAAAGGAGGTTAAAAGCTATGTTAGCCAGAGACAAAAGATAAAAGGCTTGCAGAAGTAAAGTGCTAATTGAGAAAATGAAGACAGAGTTCCTGACCCCGAACTCTGATAAAACCCCTGAAAGGAAAAATATCAACGCTTTATGCGTTGGAGTATCAGAAAAGGAGGGCTTGTCTTAGAGTAACAGCTGAGAAGTGCGATTCCTTCAGAAGGATTTGTCTCTTTTGTTCTCCCATACACCCAGATTTGCTTGGCTGTGGTACCAGGTCTGCCCTGAAGAGAAAAAGCCTCCTACAGCAATAGAAACACAAGCATTTGCTGCGCGCGAGAGGGGTGAGCCTGACATCTGAAAGGCAGGAACTTGTTAACATAAAAAAAAAAAAATCTAAATGAAAAGAGCCCTACACACAGCACACATGCACACAGATGACATTAGGCAGTACTCCACACTTTGCAAATCAGTTATGGAGATTTCTTTAAATTAGCACTGTCTAGGTTAAATATGCTGCTGTTCACTTTTGAACTTCGCTGAAAGAATCCCACTTGGTTTTCTGCATTTGGCTTCTAAGAGGGAAGCTACGTACCTCCTTACAGAGGATTCCTGAAGCCCACCATCTTCCCTGGTTCACTGAACAAGTGTTATTTGAGGAGCCCCGTTACTTGTGAGGTGCTATACCAGGCCCCGGGGATACAGGAACAAAGGAGGGTTGGCCCTGCCCCAGGAGCTCAGGGTCTGGCTGTGGGCCGGAAGTGATTGCTCTGCAGGTGGAGTGAGCAGCGACTGGGAAGATAACACTGGGGGATCAGAGAAAGTTCTGCCCCTGAGAGTGTAAGCTGGCATGCACAGAGGAGGAGAGATCGCAGGCGGTGTGGTTGGACAGGCTCCTCTGTGAAGTGGTTAGATATGTGGCAGGGGTGTGTGGCCCTGGGTGCCCCATGAAGAAGTGTGGCTAGGCTGACGGTAGCGAGGAGCTGCTGACAAGCTCCATGCACAGGAGCGACATGAGCATGTTTTGAAAAGACCGCAGCAGTGTGGGGGCCAAGGTCAGGGGAGATTTCTCAGGTCATCTTCCTCCCTCTACCCATGTCCAGTGTCCTCCTTCTTCCACCTGTTCTCCGGCTAGCCAAAAGAAACCTCATGGGCTCCGTAGATGTGCTTCTCCTCGGCAGCATCTCTAACTTCAGTGTTTTTCTCTAAGAATGGGGATATTGGTCACAGACGCAAGATGGGTGCCTTTTTCACCCATGCCTCTCTGTGGGCTGAGACCCTACTCACCCCGGTGAGATGGCACTGTCACACGGATGGGGAACCACCACTTGGTAAAGTAGCAGGAGAAAACAAACCCCAAGAGCAACAGCATCTGCGCGGTCATTGCGTGGGTGCTCCATAAAGAGCGTCAGCCATGCTGCTGCAGCTGTGGATTTTATTTCCACCCTCCTTTTATTATTCCATCTGTCGGTTTTCTTAAGAGGGTTTTGGTGCAATCTCACGTAAGCAGCCAGGTGAGAGTAACAAGCTGCCCGCTGACCCATCCACTTCCACCAGCACACTGTTGACACAGGCCAGAAGACACAGGATGTGCCCACATGTGCACAGTGAAAGACTATCTCACAAACACTCAAACCCCTTGGGCAGCAAACAAAACATCCTGCTGCCCACTGAGGCCCAAGCATCAGATTCACACTTACATCAGGTGAGACGTTAGAGTCGATATTTCTATTTGCAGAGCAAACAGTGAAACATGAGTTGTGTGTGTAGACCAGGTGGTGGCAGGAGGAAATGTTCCCACTGGGGGTAATTAAAAGCAAAGCCAAGAGTAAGTCCTTGCAGCTCGGCAAGTATCTACGTTGCCAAAATGGCACATCCTAATAAGCCTCAAAAATGCAACCTTGCCTCTCCTTGAACCAGAAGCCCACATCAGACAGGAGCGGGACTTGCAGCTGAAATTCAAACTCTCAGGTGCATCTAAGGAATTTGTAAGCCGTTAAAATAAACTAGGGAAAAGTCATCTGAATTTGTGGGAAAAAGAAGATCACTAGATTATTTGGGAAAACTGCAAATCGATTATTATCAAGCAATTCTAGTATCATCACTCAGCTGAGATGATAAATAAGAACACATCTAAATTATTCCATGTAATGTCTGTGTTCGTATCAGTGCTGCTGAAACGATTTTAAAGTTGCACGAAAACAGGTCTGCCCTCTGCTTTCAATGTGCTTGCAATGACGCAGAGGCCAGGTGGGGCCGTAGCCCCTGTCCATGTGACAGTGCATTCCACATCACAACCATAGTGTCTGAATGAATACTGCCTTGCAGCCTTCTCCCAATCAAACACCGGCTCCAGAGGCTCGGGGTGCAGCCTTCGGTGCCAAAGAGGTCCCCAACAACTGCACACCCTTCCCTTCCCACCGCTTATTTGGGTTCCTGGTGCTCAGCCCAGGAGAGCAAAATTGAGTCTTGGAAATTGAAAGAAGGGACGATGGAGTTGTAAATGTGGCCACTCCCCCTAATCTGGTTTTTTGTCACAGCAGGTGATGGCAACTTCATCTATTCCCAAGCAGACGAAAACCAGAAAGGCAAAGTGGCTCGTCTGGTGAGCCCCGTGGTTTATTCCCAGAACTCGGCCCACTGCATGACCTTCTGGTATCACATGTCTGGCTCACACGTGGGCACACTGAGGGTGAAGCTGCACTACCAGAAGCCAGAAGAGTATGACCAGTTAGTCTGGATGGCCATCGGACACCAAGGAGACCACTGGAAGGAAGGGCGGGTCCTGCTCCACAAGTCTCTGAAGCTCTATCAGGTGTGTGGTCTCCTCCACCACCCCTGCCACCCCAGAGGAGGGCAGCTCTTTCAGGGGGAAGGGGATAGTATTTTGAAGATTACGTAAATGAGACATGGGAATTATTCCAATGATTATTTCAGGTGCCTCCCAAGTCTGGGATTTTGCTGCGGTCATGATACTGAGCTGATGATACTCTCAGCAGCATAGTTCCATCTCCAAGATTATAGGAATAGAACCAATTTGCTGTGAAAGAGGGGAGAATGCTACTTTATAATCTATTTCTGGGTTGTCACAATGAACATTCCTTTTATTGGCTGCTCCCTCTGGTTTTAAATTTTGGATTATAAAATGAGAGTGTTAGGAGAAGTTTTATGCCATCACCAGGCAGTTTTTTTTTTTTTTTAAGATTTATTTATTTATTTATGATAGACAGAGAGAGAGAGAGAGAGGCAGAGACACAGGCAGAGGGAGAAGCAGGCTCCATGCCGAGAGCCCGACACGGGACTCGATCCTGGGACTCCAGGATCGCACCCTGGGCCAAAGGCAGGCGCTAAACCGCTGAGCCACACAGGGATCCCCTCACCAGGCAGTTAACACAGATTGATGAGCAAAACGAGTGCTTAGATGAAATCTCATGATTTTAATTTATGTGCCATAGATTGAACTGAACAAGCATTTGTAAACACTGCTATTCGGGACCAAACATTTCAGTACCGTAAAAATTATCTCATTTTGTTAGGTGATTTTTGAAGGCGAAATCGGGAAAGGAAATCTTGGTGGGATTGCAGTGGATGACATTAGTATTAACAACCACATTTCCCAAGAGGACTGTGCAAGTGAGTATGAACTACTGTATAAGCCAGTGCCAGGCTTGCTCAGGGCATTAAGATTTTCATGCGAGGGTTTTTGTCTTGCTCATTTAAACTTAGAATTTCAATGTGGGTTCTAAGCACATCATATGAAATGCATACTTTGGTACAACACGCCATAAAACCAGGTCAGTTTGCCTTTAGCTACTCCATTCTCTAACCTAGTTCATTTGGTGTCTGATTGGTACCTGCAAAACCATGTAAATAATGTGGAATCAACCCAAAAACCATAGCTAAGAAAAAAGACTCGAAAAAGAAAAGAAAAGAAAAAAAAAAAAAAAACAAGAAGAAGGAGAAAGACTCAGAGTTTACAGGCTATGCATAACATGCCAAAACATTTGATGAAAACTGGAAAAACTCAGACATCTGGATAATTCCAAATATCTGGGCATATAAACAAAACAGCAGGCCTTTACAAATTTTGAGCACAGTGAACTTAATTAAGATTACATTGTTAATGAATCATAGAAGCCACAATTCTTTGCTTTACTACAAATAAGTAGATGTTTCTGACTCTAAAAGTAGTTGAAATGCCTCAACAGAATAAATGAAATTTTGAGACTTTGCATAGCATTACAGAGTTTATGGTTTCTATTGGCCGAGTATATATGGATGCAAGTTGATGTTGAAAACCAATTCGTATTCCCTGGTTCTTGATGTATAATTATAAATAGCATCACTAATGGCAATGTAATAGCACAGTAATTAGTCTTAAGCTCCATTTGCTACACTTCAACTTTTGCTATATATCATATAATACGATGTTAATTATCACAAAATGGAATAAGCCTATTGGACAAATTTAAGAAAAAGGAGATCTGTTGGCTATAATGGGTTTTTGGTCATTTCACTAATTTACAAAGCTTTTATTATACAATATATTGAATATATGTAATCCTAAAGTGGCAATAATTTGATATGATCTATTAAAGAAATTGGGGGAAAGAGCAGTGAATCTGCTTCTTCGTACTGTGTAAGGAAACTTATTTAATGCCATGCTACTTAGCAGATCTTTGCAGGAAACAATAACACTTAATTTGTCAGTTGTGATTACTCTACAAATTGCCCACATCCAAGCCTACACTGTTGTTAACGTATGTATTTCATGTAGTTACACGGTACATGTAATACTGTCGCTTTCTATTACAAGATGAAAATGAAGTGTTTGGAATGTGAGAGCAAACCCCATAAACTAAAACAAAGGAATAAAGTTTAATTCCACTCACCAAGTTTTAACTGCACTGCGCACTGTATGCAAAGCAACATCCAAGTGCTCCAGTGAAGATACAGGGGGACAGGGCAATTCTATGAGCCTTTTCCTTTCATGGGACTGGTCCACATGGCTGTAGTTGCTGCTGGGCATTGTACTCAGCAAGTCACAACTAAAGCACCATCAAAATACTCTATGTTGCAGTCCCAGTCAAAAGATGCCTAAGATAACTCTGTATTTACTCATCAAATATGTATTCTTATATATTTAGCCACGGATGCTATGAGACCATCAACCATTTATCAGTTATCAGTTGCACATTTATGCAACAAATATTCATGGAGGCAACTTCTCTGTTCTGGACACTGGTATAAATGTTGGGAATATAGCAGTGAATAAAGTACTCGAAACTCTCTGCCCTCTACTCAAAACCACATGGGCTGCTGGGATTCCGCTTCTTCCAGAGATTTTATTTATTTGATTTTATTATTATAGTTATTATTTCATTATTGTTATCTTGAGGGGGAGGGTAAGACATAGAACACAGTCTCTTGCCTTAAAGAGCTTGTAAATACTATTTGGGAAAACAAACTAACCTTCTCCCAATTTAAGAAGAAGTTATCTACAAAAGCACAGGATGGTAGCCATGCACTCAACCCCACTACTGTTTCCTGTTTCCATCAGCTTTCCCCCATACTCCAGATGCCAGAACTATTTCATTCCACTCTTCTCCTAAAACCACACATTCTGCTAACAGCAGTGTTTGCTGGATTTTGATGTGACACCAATTTCACAGTCTGGACACCATCTCCCCGTTTTTCTGCAGTTATGTGGTGGGGTTGGATTGTGTTAAAAAACTCCCAAGAAAATCCAGCAGAACCAATAGTGCGAGTGTGTGAATGTGTGTGTACGTGTGCGAGTGTGTCAGGGTTTATGTAGTTTGTGTGTATTGGATTTTGTTGGCAGTTCAAATATCTCTTTCAATTTTGTTTGACTTGTCAGAACCATCAGACCTGGATAAAAGGAACCC